>NW_026867848.1:0-98662 GCF_020745735.1 Hemiscyllium ocellatum
TTCCCTGGCTGTTCTCTGTCTGGCTTGTCCTATGATGGTAGTGTTTTCCCAGTCAAATTCATGTTCCTGGTTGTCTGAGATGTACCTGTGGCTGTTGTCACCGTTGCAGGCAAGGTCAGTCTTTCAGTGAAATCAAAGAAGTGATGGGCCTGGACAGTGATTCTGGCTGAGCACACAGATCCTGTTTGTACCAACTAGCAGAGGTATTCACATACAACTTCAGCTTCTCCCTCCAGAAGATGAAGTCCCAAACTGATTGAAGAAGGCCATCATCATCCTTGTAAGTGAGAAAGCATATGGAACATGCCCTTAGAGACGACAATCCAGTGACTCCAACCTCAATAATTATGAAGTGCTTTGAGAGGCTGGTTATGGCCTACACCAACTCCAGCATCCCAGCCTGACCTGCTGCACTATAGTTTGCCGACTGATGTAATGGATTCACAAAGGATGCCATATCCGAGCCGGCACGCATACCTGGAACATCTGGACAACAAGGACAACTGCACCAGACTCCTGCTCATTGACTAAAGCTCCACCTGCAAAATCATTATCCCTTACAGAATAATCACAAAACTCCGAGTCCTTGGTCTCGGTTCCATCCTCTGCACCTGGCTCCTCAGATTTCTGACCCACAATCGTGAAGATAGGTTAAAACCACCTCGTCCACAATAACAATCAACACGAAAGCTGCAGAAGGACGTGTTCTCAACACCCGACAATACTCCCTGTACACCCATGGCTATACCCTCAGCTCACTACTGTCCTCCCTATACACGCATGGCTGTGCCCTCAGGCCACTACTGCCCTCCCTATGCACCCATAGCTGTACCCTCAGCACTTTACTGTACGCCCTGCACACCCATAGATGTGACCTCAACCCCCTACTGTATTCCCTGTACACCCACGTCTGTGCCCTCAGCCCCTTACTGTATTCCATGTATACCCACGTCTGTGCCCTCAGCCCCTTACTGTATTCCATGTATACCCACGTCTGTGCCCTCAGCCCCTATCGTACTCCAGGTACACCCACGGCTGTGTCCTCAGCCCCTTAGTGTGTTCTCTGTACACACACGGCTGTGTCCTAAGCCCTCTAATGTCCTCCCTGTACACCCACGGCTGTGGCCTCAGTCCCCTACGTACTCCCTATACAGCCAAGGCTGTGTCCTCAGTCCCCTACGTAATCCCTATACAGCCAAGGCTGAGTTTCCAAATTCCAAACAACGCCAGCTACAAGTTCGCTGATGACATCATTATAGCAATACGGATATTAAACACCAACGAATCAGAATGCAGAAAGGAGATATAGGGCTTGGTGGCAAGGTATATTGAAAATGACCTCTCTCTAATCCGGCAAATGTAAAGGACTGTTCACTGACTTTATGAAGAAAGGAGGGGAACATACTCCATCTACATCAACCATTTGAGGGAGTGCAGAGCATGAAGTCCCTCGGAGTAATGGTAACTCACAACCTGTCCTGAACTTCTCACATAGGTCCAATGGTCGGAAAGGTTCAACAATGCCTCTCCTTCCTGAGGTGATACAGGAAATTCAGCATTCGCTACTTCTACACATGCACCATTGAGAGTGTATTGTCCCGGTGCATAACAGCCTGGTATGGCAACTGCCCCAGTCAGGACCGTGAGAAACTACAGAAGGTTGGGTGCACAGCACTGACCAACATGGACTCTAACATCCCAACCAATGATTCCATTTACATGGCTTGTTGCCGCAGAAAAGCTGCCAACATCTACCCCAGATTACTGAGCGAAGGGAGACAGGAAATAGCTGGGGCATTAACAGATATCTTTGTAGCATCCGTGAACACGGCTGAGGTCCTGGAAGACTGGGAAATTGTTAATCCCCTTGTTTAAGAAAGGTAGTAGGGACAATCCAGTCAATTATAGATCGGTGAGACTGATGTCAGGGGTAGGGAATCTGCTGGAGAATATACTGAGGGTTAGGATCTACTCTCATTTGGATGAAAACAGACTTATCAGTGATGGACAACATGGTTTTGTGCAGGGAAGGTCATGTTTTAACAACTCAATAGAATTCTTTGAGGAAGTGACAAAGTTGATTGATGAGGGAGATACTGTAGATGTCATGTACATGGCCTTCAGGAAGGCTTTTGGTATGTTTCCCCATGGTCGGGTTATGGAGAAAGTGAAAGTCACATGGTGCGTTAGCTTCGTGGATAAAGAACTGGCTGGGCAACAGGAGGCAGAGAATAGTGGGGGAGAGTTTCTCAGAATGGAGAACTGTGACCAGTGGTTCCATTGAAGATGTTTCTGGAAAGATACATGAATGGGCAGGGAGCAAATGGATACTCACAACCTGAAAATAGGCGACAGATTTAGATAGAGGATTTGGATCGGCGCAGACTTGGACCATCAAATGGCCTGTTTCTGTGCTGGAATGTTTGTTCTAACATTGTCAAAGACCCATCACATACCAGTAAGGGTCTCCCACAACCTCTTCTATCAGGCTAAAAGATGTGGAAGCTTGAAAACACTGAGCAGCTGGTTCAGTAACAGCTTCTTCCTGGTTGTTATTAGACTGATGAATGTACTCTCTAATCTCAGATAATACTGATCTTGTTCATGTTGATCTCGCCTCGCGCACGCTCTGTGCAGCGTAACCTATATGCCTCTCAGGCATGTTTTACAACCATTGTTCTGCACATCCTTGCTTACTAAGATCAGCCTGTACACCTTGCTACAGATCAAAGTAAATCCTCATCTCCCTCCCGCCAGCTCACTCCGAACTCTGTCTGGTCCTCACCCCCAGCACCTCTCATTCCCCATCCCCAGCTCACTCTGTGCTTTGTGTCTCACTATTTCTCTCACACTGTCTGTTTCCTTGTATTTTCCTTTTCTCTGTCTTCTGTTTCTTTCCATGAAATGACTATCTCCCCTTCTCCCTGTCCATGGGGGTGTATGTTTCTTGTTTTGTTTCCTTTCTCTGTTTTACTTACTGTCCTTCTAGTTACCTCGCTGTGTTCTCTCTCTCCTTATACGTGTCTGTCTATTTCTCCCTCGTTGTGATGGTGATGGCTTCTCTATTCTTTTGAAGCATGTGATGGCTCTTTGGTTGGATGTTGGCAATAAAATAAACTTCCAGATGAAGGGCTTATGCCCGAAACGTCGAATTTCCTATTCCTTGGATGCTGCCTGACCTGCTGTGCTTTAACCAGCAACACATTTTCAACTGTGATCTCCAGCATCTGCAGACCTCATTTTTTACCCGAAGATTTTAACCTTCTGCGAATCCTCTTGCAAGGATGCCTTCCTTGAAGAAGCTCTCTTCCTCCCTCTACAAGGATTTCAGTGAGTCTCTCTCTCACTGCACCCCCCAGGTCATCTCCTCTGCACAGAAACTCTTCAGCCACGTTCTCAAACAGTTTCCTGATGAAGGGCTTATGCCCGAAACGTCGAATTTCCTATTCCTTGGATGCGGCCTGACCTGCTGTGCTTTAACCAGCAACACATTTTCAACAATAAAATAAACTCACCTGTGTTTTGGTATCTTGTACATAATTTAAATTTATTGGTTAAATTTCAATTGTTGTCAAAAAAGCAACCAGAACTTGGATATCCATTTAACAGCCAAATATACATCTAACAAATGTTACATCTAAATATATTGGAACTCCCTTCTCCCAGTGCTCAGCATACTGGCAACTTAAAGCATTCTATTCTTGTGCATAATAGTGTGATGGTAACAGCTCTTCACAAGACCATAAGAAACTACAGACGGTTGTGCGCACAGCCCAGACTATCATGGAAGACAACCTTCCATCCATTTATACTTCTCATTGTCAGCGAAATGCTGGCAAGATCAAATATCTCTCCAAAACCCGTAATGATCTCCTACAACCTCTTCCAAAAGGGAGAAGATACAGAGGCTTGAAAACATGGACCAGCATGCTCAGGAACACATTCTTCCTTACCTTAATTACACTGACGAATTGAAATCTCGAACTTTTCAAATAATATTAATCTTGTGAAAGTCGATCTTGCTTTTCACACCTCCTGCACAGCTGTCACCTTGTGTGTCTCACTCTGTGTAAGTGCCATTGAGGCTCAAGGTCTTCTCAAGGGCAAGAAAATGAGTGAACTAATGCTTGCCCAGCCATTGGTACCTATTTCACATTAATAAATTTAAGAAGATGACGACACTCAGTGAAGACAGACAAGTGGGATCAAATCGCTTTAAACGTGATCTTAGATATATACAGGTTTCCTTCGGTATCTGAAAGTAGAGTGTTCCTACAAAACCTTTCATAAGCTGATATGGCGTAAAGCAAAGTAACATTAATTTATGTGGGAGAACAATCATCTTTCTTCGGAAAAGTGAAAATCCTCTTCAGATTTCTTTTGGTTATTGAAAACAGGACGTAATGGAGGTTTTTCGGAAACTGAAGTGGCAAAAAACGAATTTTTGAAAAGCGGGATGTACATGTACCGGCATGGACATGATATTCAGGAAGATGGGAAAAGTTAAAAATAAATAAGGTGAATCTCACATTTTATTTCCATCCCAGCTGATTAGCAATCGCTTTGTTTGCTCTTTTTCTTCTAACTCTCTTTTTCTCTATCGATTTAACTCACTCCTCCTCCCCCTCAAAGCAGACTTCCCTGTCACCAGCATTATTCACACTATTTTCCAACTATTTTCAGTTCAGAGAAGCTCCCCAGCACTTTCTGTACTTTTCTTTGCATTTATTATACAATTTCAGATCTCCAGCATCTTCTTTTATTTGGTTTAATCTTCAAAGTCACTTGAAACAATGTCTTTTGTTTCATAAGCTTTGCTCCTGAATTATATCCAGCGACATTCCTACTCTGACACATTGTTCTAACCATGAAGTAACGTCTGAGACAAGAACAATTTTGCGTTTGAAATACTTGTAACTGGAAAAGTGGCCAGAAAAGAGCTTGAAACATTAAGTCTGAATTTTGCCAACGTGCAACCACTGGGTTGTTCAGCCACTGCACTGACGCAGAGATGGACATTGGGGATATTATGAGCTGGTAGTGGACAGGGTTGGTGACAGAGGGAACATGGGACATACTTCAGTTCAGGGCAAAAGGGGATCTCGAGGTTGTTCACAGTTTTGTTCTCAGATGTTTGTAAGTGGTCTGCAATTCAGATGAATGGAGACAGCAATTTGAATTGAAGATAATAGTTTCTTTCTTTGACAAATATAGATAACAGAAATTGCAATGAAGTTCAAATTTGTTTATGGGATTAATGAATGGGCAGAGGTAGAGAACACCATCAATAGTGAGAATAGGTTAGTAACACACCCTCCATCCCGCCCAAAATGATATTCAGCACCACTAATATCCGATATGGTAGAAATTCCCAATAGAGGGAAATGTTGAAAAAGACCCAAGGAAAACCTCCTCTCCATTGGTGTAATTATCCAGTCCATTATTCTCAGATTCAGACCTGTCCTCTCCACGTCGGTGCAGCTGCTGATCTCTGTTACTGTTGGAGCTGATGCATCTGCGCATACACTGGGATACTGCACTGTCACCAAGAGGAGAGGGAAAACCTCCAACGACACAGTTGCATTGCATGGAGACTGATAGCAATCACAGTCACTGAGCAAACAGTTCTAGCTTTCAATACAGCACATTCAGTTCACAATATAACTGGACTGAACTGGATGCTGACATTGCTGGCCTTTGGTCACATCTCCCATCACCAATTGCTCCAGTGAAGTCAGTTGTGAGGGTGAATGATGGATGTTTTCTTATTGCAGGCTACATGACTCTGCTCTGTTGTACGTTTGCAATGCTGTAAGCATCTTACCCAGAATTTAAGCCGCTCCACTAGAAAAAGAAACACAGTCAGGATGTTGTTACTGTGCTGATCTCTCCTCCATGGGAACAAACCAGCCAACACACTGTCACTGGGAACAGTTGCCCTGAACATAGACAGGAAGTGTAGACTTCTCTGAATGTTCCTCTCACTGCTCTAATAAAGAAACGTTGGACCTCCCATTCATAACATGCTTCAGTAATTAATTTATAAAAATTGACAAACATCTTAACGCAGTTTTACTTGCTGTAAAACAGTCCAAAACCAAAAGTGGACTTATTCATTAAGACTTATCAGGTCAGGTTTAGCTAGGAATTATGGCGGAATGGGGGCAGTGGCTGTGGAGACTGCATGGGTAGTACAATGATATTCCCCAGTTATCATCACTCTTAATGTCAGATAGAATTGAATATAGTTCACAACAAGGAACGTGCCAACGTTTGGGAGATGCAATACTGAATGACAATATGAACTGAACAGGATCATTTTAAATGCGATAAACTGAACTATATTTTATATACACACCATTTAATCATTGGGAATACAGATTGAGTAGGGTCATCACACCTGAAACATTAACTTTGATGTCTCTTCACAGATACAGCCAGACCTGCTGAGCTTTCCCTCCAAAGTCTGTTTTTGTTTGAGATTGATCATATTGTTCATATCTGGCAGAATGCTTAAAATTAAAAGCAGATCCTAATAACAAAATGGACAGGGCTACGGGGACTATACAGGACAATAATGGTAGAAATATCGCTCATTCCAAACTGGAAGAGACAATGGGCTGAGTTTTCACCACCTTTCTGCAATAATTCTATGTAATGCATTAAAAGCTTTTGGAGATTGGGAGACAAGCTAGTTCAATGAAGGACACAGAATGTTCCATCATCAAAAATTATTCCTATTATTTCATGAAGTTCAGCTGCCTCTCAAATGCATTTTCAATCAAAATAGATTTCCAGAGATTTCCAGAAATTTACAAGATGTTCAGAATGTTTTTGTACTTTCTATCTTAAAGAGGAAACAGATTTCGGCTGTAATTCAGGTGTCACTGACACACCAACTGTAATAGAAACAAGAAAGTGCCACATTGTCCAAATATTACCAAGGTCAACATGTAGACCTGTCAAGAAACATGAAATACAGAGATAATGGAAACATGAAAAACAAACAGAAAATGCTGGAGAAACGAAAAAGATGAAGAAGAATCTGCAGAGACAACAGAATTAACATATGTCATATGATGTGACACTGTTCTGAAAAGTCATGTTGGAATCTCTGCTGAGATGTTGCCAGATCTACTGAGTTTCACTCCAGCTCTTTTGATTTCTTTCTTCTTTCTAAACTGTGACTAAGTGTTGGTCTGAATGATAGCAGCAAAGAATATCGAATAACTTGTTATGAACATTAAATGAGAAATTAGAAAGTTCCTATTTTTGACAGGTCTCTAAATATCGGTGACGTATTGCATTGTGAGAACTTGCGATGAAAATGTTGAAACAAAACAGGAGTTGCTGTAAATGCTCAGCAGGTCTGGCAGCATCTATGCCGACAAATCAGAATTAACGTTTCAGGTCCAGTGCCCCTTCCTCAGAACTGATGGTAACACGGAAAATGTTGGTTTATATGTAGAAGAGACTGGATAGCTCTTAATGGAGACTGTTAGTAGCTAACAATAGAGTATGAGTATTGGAAAGCTATATGACAACTCGAGGAGAAAGTGAGGTCTGCAGATGCTGGAGATCAGAGCTGAAAATGCGTTGCTGGAAAAGCGCAGCAGGTCAGGCAGCATTCACGGAGCAGGAAATTTGACGTTTCGGGCAAAGTAGGGCTTCTTCCCGAAATGTCAAATTTCCTTTTCCTTGGATGCTGCCTATATGACAACTCGGCCTGGTGTATGGGTAGGGGGCTAGGACATAGGGGAGTTCAGGCTCGAAAATTATTGAACTTGATTATGAGTCGAAAGGGCTGTAGGGTCCGCACATGGAAAATGAGGTGTTCTTCAAGCTTGCGCTGAACATTTCTGGAACACTGCAGCAAGCCAGACACAGAGATATCGGCCAGGGAACAGGATGGGCTGTTAAACTGTCAGGCAATTGAAAGCTCAGAGTCATTTGCAGTGGTACAACTTGGATGTTCTGTGAAGTGGTCACCCAGTCTACTCTTCATTTCCCCGATGTAGAGGAGACCACATTGTGAGCAGCGCATGTAGTAGACCAGATTTTGGGAAATGTTGGTAACGTGCTGCTTCATCTAGAGGGCATAGTTGGGCCTTTCGATACTTATGAGGTGGGAGGTAAATGGGAAAATGTTACACCTCTGGCAGGGGAAGAGAAGTGGACCTATGTTGAGAATGAATAAAGAGTAGACCAGTGTGTCCTGGAGGGAATGATCCCTCTAGAAGGTGGACAATGGGGAGAGGTGAATATGTGCAGGTGGGGGCATCTCGCTGGAGGTGGGGGAAATGAGGGCTGATTATCCTCTGCAAGTGAATGTTGCTGGAATAGTAGTTAAGGACAAGGGAAACGCCGTTGCTATAGGGAAGGGGAGGGAAAAACTTGAAGTGCAGGAGATGGGTCAGACTCGGTTGTGGATCCTGTTGACAACAACGATGGGGAATCCCTTGATTGCGGAACAAGGTGGACATTTCAAAGGCCTCCTTGTTGAATTTAGTATCATCAGAAGCAATGTGGTGGAGACGGAGGAACTGGTGGAATGGAATTGAGTCTACGCAGGAAACTTGGTGTGAGGACGTATACTCCAGGAAGCTGTGGGAGTCGGTGGGTTAATTCTGGACATCAGTGGCTTGTATATCCCCAGAAATGGAAGCAAAGATGTTGAGGAAAGGAAGGAAGGAGTCAGATATAGACCAGATGAAAGTGATGGAGGGGTTCAAATTCCAAGCGAAATCGGTGAACATTTCCAATTCCGGACAAGATAGAGACGCAGCAGCGATGATAACATCGATATACCGGACAAACATTGTGGATGTGTGCTGAAATAGAACTGGAACAGGGAATGGTCTACGTACCCCAAGGAAAAACAGGCATACGTGTGTATCCATACACTTCCTCTGTGTGGCAGGAGAAGGCTGAAGCAATTGGTCTGCCCAGGCAGTTCTCTTTGTGAATTTTAGCGGGGAGATAGAAGTGAGCACTGTTATCAGAGGACCATCAAATTTGGGGCAGTTAGGGGGAGGGGTGAGTGGGGCAGGAATTCCCAGATGAAATATGGTCAGTTATCATAGTTGATAAAATGCCATGATGTGCCGTGGTAGGGTCATAGTGGAGGGGGAGATTAGAGGAGGTATCTGAGAGTGGGCGTTCTACCTCTGCAATTTCGAAATCAGTCCCCAGACTTATCGGGACAGGCTGAGTAACACAGTCAGGGTTGGATCTGAGCACATGGAGTGTAGACTGTTCGGACAGTGAAAGGTTGGATTTGGCGAGGGGAGTGCAGAGAAATTAAGACAATCAATGTCATGTGGAGATTTCTCAATGAACCGATTTAGTTCAGGTAAAAGCCAGTTGGAGGGAGAGTGTTGTAGCTGGGTAACAGGGTATATGGGACAGGGAGAGGAATCTTGCCGACATAAATGGGCTCTGAGGCGAAGATGTCAGAAGAACTCAACTTAATGTCATGCCTAAAATTCTTTAAAGTGGGGGCACAGAGAAGTAAAGTGCAGATATTTGCTAAGTACAGAACATTCAGCATCAGAGAGTGGAAGTTCAGGAGGGATGGTGAATAAACGACAGGAGGTGGAGTTGGGGGAGGGATGGAGTCAAAGGGCAGGGTATGGGAGTGGAGGAAGTTTCCAGAGGGTCACGGGCATCTCCGCGTTGTTGCAAATTGTGTGCCCAGTACATCTGGTCAGCACGGCGAATGAGCCGGTCAATAAAGTGTGAGTGGCAGAAGAAGTGTGTGAAGGGAGATCATCAGTGGACGAGTATGTAGCAGCAGAAGGGGTAGTGCAAGGGAAGTAGGAGTGTAAGGAAAGAGTAGGACGGAGGAGGAAGAATGGCAGATGAAGTTTTAGTGACAGGGAAAAGTTTGTTTTTGAGGTAGTGAGATTGGATGAGAAAACATCACTGTTCAAGAAAATCGGGATCTGGTTTCCATTCAAAATATATAAAGGATTTCTTGTAAGTTTTCGTCTATCACTTGACTCTTGTTCAGGTTGGACATGTATTACATATTTCTATATCTCCATCAAGTGCAGACGACATTTTTCTTTGTCCCCTACGGTGGTGTTTCAATATTTTTGATTTTATTTGCAGTATATATTTGCTTCCAATTCATGGTGGATATGAGAATATGATTTGATCTTCTGCAGTTGGCCCATAACATAGAATTTATTTGAATATTTATGCTCATCACACTCGCTGATTTAAACAAACAATGAATGAATACATATCCATTCTGCAGATTAAATAAATTCTTCAGCTCTAGCAATTGCAGGGAATGTAACAAAGAACAGCTCCACTGAAAGGTGCCAATCCCTAGTTTTTCCTAAAGTATTTACAGTGCTTCTAAATAAAACATGCAGAGGGGCAGAGTGTAAAAGGTGAATTCAACTCTGAGTCGAAAATGCCATTTGTGGTTCCCTCGTAAAATGTGTTAACTACATCACTCATAAATTCACCAAAATAAGAAAAGCAAGAGACTGGAATTGTCAAATAATCCTCTTAATAACATCTGGAGAACAGAAAGGAAATCACGGTTTGTTTGTGATATTCAGAAATGACGATTGTGAGAATGTGGGAAGTGGGGAGCAGTGGAATGATGACCAATGTTATGGATGACACAAAGATGACGTGGGTGGATCACAGTCAGGAGGAAGGTGTTAGGCTATAGGAGGATAGAAACAAATTATGCAGATAGCCAGATCAATGGCCTGATGAAATTTAACACCGATAAATTGGGAAGATGCAAGTCAGAAGTAACAAGACAAGTGAGTACTCAAAAGTGCATATGAAAGAGAAGGGCTTATTTTGCTCGTTTATTCTTTGCAGCAGGGAAAATTGAGAAGGGAACATGGTACAGGTGTACAAGAGCATAAGAGGTATGGAAAGGATGAACAGACAAAGAATCAAAAACAAAGGGATACACTTTTAAAGCGAAAGGCGGGGGATTGAGAGAGGATTTGTGGAATGCCTTTCAAACTGAGAGGGGAGTATGA
This sequence comes from Hemiscyllium ocellatum, assembly GCF_020745735.1. Lineage (NCBI taxonomy): Eukaryota > Metazoa > Chordata > Chondrichthyes > Orectolobiformes > Hemiscylliidae > Hemiscyllium > Hemiscyllium ocellatum. The sequence continues at coordinate 11,016 of NW_026867848.1, forward strand.
ATCTGGAATACGTTGTCTAGGAGAATGGTTGAGGCAGGTAACCACACAAACGTTTAAAAGGCCTTTGGATATGCACTTGCTGGCACTGACGTGATAGGCCTGTTTTTCATTGCAGGATTCTTTGCAGTGGCAGCCATGGACACTCTGGTATATTCTGAAACAATAAGCAATGGCAGATGCTGCTTTGTTCCTTTGACTGTACTCAGTAAGTGGCTACATTACAAACCAGCATCATGTCATGCAGCGTCAGCACTTAGTCAACCAAAGACAGCCCAACCATCTCTGGGAATATCCAGGGTAATTCACATGCTCTTTGCAAGCACTGTCCAACAGCAGCTCTGATATTATTCTTGCTGTTTGCCACCATTATTATAGTCACAGCCATAACTTGAACACAGCATTTCCTCCAATATAATACAGACCCTCATCAATAAGAATGTTATTACTCTGAAGCATAATAAACTATTTCCCAGGTATTCACTTTGACAGACAGCAGGTTTTCCTGTGTTTTTTTGCCAGTTGTTTCTCACAGAATTCACCCCCCAACCTTTTTACACTTTAACATCTTCTTGTGCACTATCTCCCTGATCTCACACACCTCACTCCCTCACATTCTCCACACTCTCCATTCTTATTGATTAATCTCTGAAAAATCTGTGCCTTACCTCGATAATTTATTGCAACTCCCAACTCACATTTTCGACTGATTTGATTCCTTCGCTCGGCATGGTCATGAAACTGGCCGTGCCTGATGTCCTATTCAACTCGACCTTCAGGGTGGAATGCTATGCTTCTCGAAATTTTCGTGCATGTATCTGTTTGGCTTGTCCCAGATGGACGTGCAGATGCAGTCGAAATGGTGTATTTTCTCATCTGTATGTAAGGATACTAGTGATAGTGGTTTATGTCTGTTTTTCTGGCTAGTTGTTGTTCATGTATCCAGATGGCTAGTTTTCTGCCTGTTTTTGCGATGTAGTACTTGTTACAGTTCTTGCAAAGCTTATTCTTCCTGGAGCAGAACAGACAAATATGTGAACTTATTGCGGTGCTCAAAAGTTTCAAAAGATGTAAAACAGGAGTACTCCGTTTTCGTTGGTTGGCATTACAGCATCAATGAGTTCTAATATCAAGATTATCAGCAAAAGAGCCAGGAGTGAGATAAGGAAAGTCTTCTTTATTCAGAGTGTTGTTAGGATTTGGAATGAACTGCCTGGGAGAGTTGTGGATGAGCCAGACCTCTGTGGTGGGCAAAGTTGTTGGAGGGAATCCTGAGGGACAGGATGTACATGTACTTGGAAAGACAAGGACTGATGCGGGATAGTCAACATGGCTTTATGCGTAGGAAATCATCCAACACGGACTTGATTGAGTTTTTTGAAGAAGTAACAAAGAGGACTGATGAGGGCAGAACAGTAGATGTGATCTATATGGACTTCAGTGAGACGTTCAACAAGGTTCCCCGTGGTAGACTGATCAGCAAGGTTATATTTCATGGAATACAGGGAGAAGTAGCCATTTGGATACAGAACAGGCTCAAAGGCAGAAGACAGAGGGTGGTGGTGGCGGGTTGTTTTTCAGACTGGAGGCCTGTGACCAGTGGAATGCCACAAGGATCGTTGCTGGCCCATCTATTTTTTGACATTTACATAAATGATTTGGATGCGAGCATACGAGGTCCAGTTGGTAAGTTTGCAGATGACACCAATATAGGAGGTGTAGTGGACAGCGAAGAGGGTTTCCTCAGATTACAACAGGATCTGGACCAGATGGGCCAATGGGCTGTGAGGTGGCAGATGGAGTTTAATTCAGATAAATGCGAGGTGTTGCATTTTGGGAAAGCAAATCTTAGCAGGAATTATACACTTAATGGTAAGGTCCTAGGGAGTGTTGCTGAACAAAGAGACCTTGGAGTGGAGGTTCATAGAACCTTGAAAGTGGAGTCGTAGGTAAATAGGATAGTGAAGAAGGCATTTGGTATGCTTTCCTTTATTGGTCAGAGTATTGATTACAGGAGTTGGGAGGTCATGTTTCGGCTGTACAGGGTATTGGTGAGGTCACTCTTGGAATATTGCTGCAATTCTGGTCTCCTTCCTATCGGAAGGATGTTGTGAAACTTCAAAGGGGTCAGAAAAGATTTACAAGAATGTTGCCATGGTTGGATTATCTGAGCTACAGGGAGAGGCTGAACAGGCTGGGGCTATTTTCTCTGGACCATCCGAAGCTGAGGGGTAACCTTATAGAGATTTTAAAAATTATGAGGGGCATGGATAGGATAAATAGACAAAGTATTTTCCCTGGGGTGAGGGAGTCCAGAACTAGGGGACATAGGTTTAGGATGAGTGGAGAAAGATATAAAAGAGACCTAAGGGACAACATTTTCACACAGAGGGTGGTACGTGAATGGAATGAGCTGCCAGAAGATGAGGTGAGGGCTGGTACAATTGCAACATTTAAGAGGTATTTGGATGGGTAAATGAATCGAAAGGGTTTGGAAGAATATGGGCCGGTTGCTGGCAGGTGGGACTAGATTGGGTTGGGATATCTTGTCGGCATGGACAGATTGGACCGAAGTGTCTGTTTCATGACTATAACTGGGTATGTATTTGGAAATGTGAATTTAACAGGTTGCAGATAAAAGGGCTGGCAAATTAGAGGGGTTTGGGAGACACTTCTGGAGCTTCTGCACACACAGTGGCCAATGGCCTCCTCCTGTACTTAAAAGTTTTGCACATGTGTCTGATGTGAATAAAAGTCAGTATCCAATTATTTCCCATTGTAAATGCTCGCGAATATCGGATTATTTAGTGCAGCAAAAGCATTTAAAATGTAATTATTGCAAGGCCAGCATCATTATATAGTCTAATTATTGCACAGAACATGAATATTTTAAATGTTTAAAGTTTGTGAGACGATTTGTAGCTCGGCTGCTTGTTGTTATGGTTCTGTTCGCCGAACTGGGAATTTGTGTTGCAGAGGTTTCGTCCCCTGTCTAGGTGACATCGTCAGTGCTTGGGAGCCTCCTGTGAAGCGCTTCTGTGATGTTTCCTCCCGGTATTTATCGTGGTTTGTCTCTGCCGCTTCCGGTTGTCAGTTCCAGCTGTCCGTTGCAGTGGTCGGTATATTGGGTCCAGGTCGATGTGCTGATTGAATGAATCTGTGGTTGAGTGCCATGCCTCTAGGAATTCCCTGGCTGTTCTCTGTTTGGCTTGTCCTATAATAGTAGTGTTGTCCCAGTCGATGTCATGTTGCTTGTCATCTGCGTGTGTGGCTACTAAGGATAGCCGGTCGTGTTGTTTCGTGATGCGGATCGTTAGCTGTCTTCCTGTTTGTATCGTCTCCCTCTAAAACTAAATGTGGAGTGGTCTATTGACGTGCTGTTAGTTGCGTTTGGTTCCGCAGGCTTCAATGAGCAGCAACACATCAAATGTTGCAGGTAAGCTCAAGCAAAGTCTTTTTAATGCTAGTCTGACAGCAGTTGAGATGGCAGTTAGGGCAGTTGCATGTTCCTCCTGCGGGATGTGGGAGCTCAGGGAGATTTCCACCGTCCCTGATTACTACACATGTGGGCAGTACAACCAGCTGCAGCTCCTGGGGGCCCGTGTTCAGGAGCTGCACCTGGCTGCTCTCCGGACCATCCAAGATACTGAGAACTTCATAGATAAGAGCTTTAGTGAGGTGGTAACGCCCATGTCCCCCCTTAGCCATGTTTGTGTAAAGACTATAATATCACAGTCACATGTAAAGATCCACGCCCTGAGTTCATATGCATTACCTGTCAGCCCTGTTACATTTAAATAAATGAAATTTAATCCAACAGGCATTCCTTGCTTACAGCCGTGTTCCAGGCAGAGAGTAGCTGGGCGACCACCAAGACTGGCAAAGGGAATAGGCAGAGAGTGCAGGAATCCCCTGTGGCCATTCCTCGCAAAAATAAATATATAATTTTGGTTACTGATTGTGAATGTTGGGAGATGGGGAATGGGTATCAGGCAATGACCGTTCAGGGGAAAGCAGCAGTAGCCAGATTGGTTGCACTGCGACTGGCTCTGGGATAGGATAAAGATAAACAGCGTCTTCGAGATAGGAGATTCGATTGTTAGGGAGACACAAACGGGAACCCAGGATGGTGTGTGGCCTTTCAGGTGTCAGGGTTCAGGATGTCTCTAAGTGGCTGCTGAATGTTCTGGGGGAGCGGGGTGTTTGAGCTGCTAGAAGTCATTGTGTACATTGATACAAATGACACAAGTAGACATAGGAATATGGTACTACAGAGTGATTACTGAGTGCTAGGAGTAAAGTTAACAAAAACAGGACCTTGACAGTGGTAATCTCCTGATTACTTCCAGTGTCATGAGGTAGTGAAGGTAAGAATAGGAGGATATTGCAGATAAATATGTGAGTAAAGAATTGGTGCAGGGGTAGGGATTCGTATTTTTAAATCAATGGGAGCTTTTCTGTGACAGAGTTGACCTGTTCAAGGGTGAGTGGTGGCACATGCACTGGAGTGGGGGGGGGGGGTAACCAATATCTTCGCAGCCAGTTTTGCTCGTGCTACAAGGGAGTGTTTAAACGAGATTGGCAGAAGGTGGCATCCTGAAGAGCTGGGAGGCAAATATGAGGCTGGAAGGAGATACAGTATTCAGAATAGTGCGTTGAAGAGATAGATCAGACAGGAATACGATAGGGAGCAAGGAATGTCTACGGATTAAATTGCACTTATTTCAATGCAAAATGACAAACAGGTAAGGCCAATGAATTTAGGGTGTGGATAGGTAATCAACGCTGGATAGAGTAGCTATCACAGAAACATATGGCTGAGAGATGGATAGGACTGACAGCTTAATGTAACAGGCTAAAGTGCATTAGGAGGGACAGAAGTGGTGGAAAGAGGGGAGGGGTTTGCATTTCTGATTAAGGGGAGTACCACAACAGTGATTAGAGATAAAATAACTGTTGAATCATCCAATGAGACTTTGTGGGTGGAACTAAGAAAAAAGAAGGGGATGGTGACATTAATGGGGTTGTACTATAGGCCCCCAAATAGTCAACAGGGATTACAGGAACAAAAATATATACAGCGATTGGTAAGACGTGCAGGAACATTCGAGTTGTCATAATAGGGGTTTAAATTTTTATAACAGACTGGAACTGCCAGAGCATTGAGCTATTCGATGGGATGGAATCAAGTAGGTGCGTCAGGAAACTTTCCTCAAGCAGTATCTAGAGGGTCCTAATCGGGAAGGGGCAAAATATGACCTACTCTTAAAAAATAGGTCAGGACTGGTGAGTGAGGTGACAGTAGATGTGCACTTTGTGACCAGTGACTAATTTTAAAATAGTTATGGAGAGGGAAAAAATTGGACCAAACATTCTAGTTCTAAATTGGGACAAGGTTAATTTTGATGGACTCAGACAGGAGTTTGCAGGGATTGATTAGAGTCATCTATTTGCAAGAAAAGAGAGTTCCAGCAATTGGGAGTTTAAGATCTATATGTTCCTGTGGGGGTGAAAGGAAAGTTGACAGGAATGAGGAACCCTGGATAGCAAGAGATGTTTAGGCTTTGACCAAACAAAATGTGGAGGCATGGCTCAATTAGAGGCAGCTAGAATCAAGGAAATCCCTGGAGGTGTACAGGGGATATAGGAGTTTACTGAAGAAGGAAATCAGGAGGACGAATAGAGGGTATGAGATAACCTTGCCTGAGAAGATCAGGATGAATCCAAAGAGGTTCTTTAAATATATTAAATGAAAAGCAGTAACTAGAGAGAGAATAGGACCCCTCAAACACCAAAGTGGACGTGTGTGTAGTACCATATGGATAGGCAATGTCCTCAACAAATATTTCCCCTCTATATTTACAGTGGAGAAATACATGAATATATGGGAATTTGGGGAAATTAGTGGTGATTACTTGGGGACAGTCCATACCACAGAAGAAGAGGTATTAGATGCACTAGAATGTTTGTAGTTGGAGAAATCTCATGGGCCTTACCAGATAGATCCAAGAAAACAACAAGGGGCTAGAGAAGAATTTGCGGGGGGCCCTGGCTGATAATTTTGATCATCAGTTACCACAGGTGAGATCCCCTAAGGCTGAAGGATGGCAAATATTCCGCCCTTATTAAAGAAGGACTGAAAAATAGCATCTGTGGGAGGTATATTATTTGAGAAAATTCTAAGGGAGAAGATGTGCATGCATTCGGAAAATAGGGTTTGATTAGGAATAGTAGGCAAAGCGTTTTGAATGGAAATTCATGCCTGACGAATTTCCTAAAACACTTTGCTGACATGACCAGGAAAGTCGAGTAGGGCAGGCCGGTAGACGTTCAAACGTGTGTGCTGGAAAAAGTACAGCAGGTAAGGAAGCATTCGACGGGCAGGAGAATCGACATTCCCGCCAGGATTCCATCATAAGGAATGTATAAAACATCGATATTCCTGCTTCCCGGATGCTGCATGACCTGCTGGGCTTTTCCAGTGGCACACTTTTCGACTCTGATCTCCAGCATCTGCAGTGATCACTTTCTCCAAGGGTGGTAGACCCTTGGAGAAAGTGTATTTCAGTTACACCAGAACAGGATGAAGCTTTTCAGCCCCTGACACATGTTATACAGTTACAGGAGGAGACCAATCAGTCCCTTGAGTCGATAGAACTAGACCCAGTTTAGATCATGCTGCAATAGTGTCTGCCTATTCAGCTAGTTGAAGTCAGTAACACAGGAATTGGAAGAGGCAACAAGTGACTGGACTATGGGGTATACTGGAATAACACCAGGCTATATAACCCCTCAAGCCTGCCCTTCTCTCCAGTAAGGTCAGGGCTGACCTCTCTCAATCGCAATTTCTCTTTCATGTCCAATTCTTTGCAGCCCTCAACTCCCTGATGTGTCAAAATCCATTAACATCTCCCTGTGCCCCAAATCATTTCAGAGGAGTAGCTGTCTGTGATAGAGAAGCCCCAACAGTCGCTACCCGCTGAGAGAAGGAAGCAGTCCTCACACATATACCTTGGCCTATTGACATGAACAAAAGTTATGGACATAGCATCCAGCTGTCAACTGGATTCATTCCTACCATTGAGCAAATCGGTGGTATCCTTTACCTGTGTTCCCCACCTCACCATGCCGCCTCCTCCTACTACCCCACCTCGCGTCTTTATCTGTACAAGCACCCCCAGTCCTGAAGAAAGGTTATATCCAAGGTGTGGACTTCTTCTCCTGATGCTGCCCGGTTTGTTGTGTTCTTTTAGCCTCCTTCATTCCAACATTTGCGTTTTTAAACCAAAATCTCTTCTTGTGCAATAGATGGGAGAGAGTGAAGGATCTGTGCCTCGTCTTATCCAATATCCGAGGAAAAAGTAAGGTCTGCAGATGCTGGAGATCACAGCAGAAAATGTGTTGCTGGTTAAAGCACAGCAGGTCAGGCAGCTTCCAAGGAACAGGAAATTCGACGTTTCGGGCCAGAGCCCTTCATCAGGAATGAGGAGAGGGTAGATAAAAGGTAGAGAGGAGGGGCTGGAGGAGTGGCGATGGAGATGTGATAGGTAGAAGGAGGTCAAGGTGAGAGTGATAAGCCGGAGTGGGGTGGAGGCGGAGAAGTCTGGAAGAAGATTGCAGGTTAGGAGGGCGGTGCTGAGTTCAAGGGAATCGACTGAGACAAGGTGGGGGGAGGGGAAATGAGGAAACTGGAGAAATCTGAGTTCATCCCTTGTGGTTGGAGGGTTCCCAGGTGGAAGATGAGGCGCTCTTCCTCCAACCGTCGTGTTGTTATGTTCTGGCGATGGAGGTGTCCAAGGACCTGCATGTCTTCGGTGGAGTGGGAGGGAGAGTTAAAGTGTTGAGCCACGGGGTGGTTGGTTTGGTTGGTCCGGGCGTCCCAGAGGTGTTCCCTGAAGCGTTCCGCAAGTAGGTGGCCCGTATCCCCAATATAGAGGAGGCCACATCGGGTGCAGCGGATGCACTAGGTGATGTGTGTGGAGGATATGGAAGGATCCCTTGGGGCCTTGGAGAGAGGTAAGGGAGGAGGTGTGGGCGCAAGGTTTGCATTTCCTGCGGTTGCAAGGGAAGGTGCCGGGAGTGGAGGTTGGGTTGGTGGGAGGTGTGGACCTGACGAGGGAGTCACGAAGGGAATGATCTTTGCGCAACGCTGATAGGGGAGGGGAGGAAAATATATCCCTGGTGGTGGGGTCCGTTTGGATTTGGGGGAAATGACGACTGATGATACGCTGTATACATAGGTTGGTGGGATGGTAGGTGAGAACCAGTGGGGTTCTGTCTTGGTGGCGGTTGGAGGGGCGGGGCTCAAGGGCAGAGGAGCGGGAAGTGGAGGAGATGCGGTGGAGGGCATCGTCGATCACGTCCCAGACCTCACGTCCTTGAGCCCCGCCCATCCAACCGCCATCAGGACAGAGCCCCACTACGGGCCACCTACTTGCGGAATGCTTCAGGGAACACCTCTGGGACGCCTGGACCAACCAACCCAACCACCCCGTGTTCAACACTTTAACTCTCCCTCCCACTCCACCGAAGACATGCAGGTCCTTGGACTCCTCCATCGCCAGAACATAACAACACGACAGTTGGAGGAAGAGCGCCTCATCTTCCACCTGGGAACCCTCCAACCACAAGGGATGAACTCAGATTTTTCCAGTTTCCTCATTTCCCCTCCCCCCACCTTGTCTCAGTCGATTCCCTTGAACTCAGCACCGCCCTCCTAACCTGCAATCTTCTTCCTGACCTTTCCGCCCCCACCTGACCCCGGCCTATCACCCTCACCTTGACCTCCTTCTACCTATCACATCTCCATCGCCCCTCCCCCTAGTCCCTCGTCCCTACATTTTATCTTAGCCTACCTGGCACCCTCTCCTCATTCCTGATGAAGGGCTCCGGCCCGAAACGTCGAATTTCCTTTTCCTTGGATGCTGCCTGACCTGCTGTGCTTTATCCAAAAGCCATGATGGGCTGAATGGCGTTCTCATATTTCCATGAATCCAGCTTCAGATGCCGAATGAACCGTTCGTTTTTGGTCCTTTGGAAATGTTCAGGTTCCAGTAGTACTGTTACATCTTCACAGCACGAGCTTGAATTTTGTCCAGGTTTTGATGCTTTATGCGATCTTTTCTGAGTATCCTAACTTCTGATCGAACTATGGAGGATCAGACATTGCTGAAGCAGCTGAAGGTGTTCGTGCCGAGGAAACTACCCGGATGATCGTCCCACAGAGATATCCTGGGACTGAGAGGATTGATCTCCACCAGCCATATTGTGTTTTGAATGGCCAACCAGTGGAGAGTTTACAACTGATTGCAACTAGGTTCAAGTTTATTCAGTCCCCATGACACCTTGTTCAGTAATGGAGTAAAAACAACGACAGCAGATGCTGGAAATCAGAGTCTAGATTAAAGTGGTGCTGCAAAAGCATGACAGGTCAGGCAGCTTCCGAGGAGCAGGAAAATCGACGTTTCGGGCAAAGGCTCTTCATCAGGAGCAGAGGCAGTGTCCCTGCTGAGTGCAGAGATAAATTAGATGGGGGTGGAGGTGGGGAGAAAGTGGCATACAGTACAATAGTTAAATGGGGGTGGGGATGGAGGTGATAGGTCAGTGAAGAGGGTGGAGTGGTTAGGTTGAAAGGAGTATAGGCAGATAGGACAGGTCATGGGGACGGTACTGAGCTGGAAGGGGAAATGTGGAAACTATTGAAGTCCAAATTGAAGCCCTGGGGTTGAAGTGTTCTGAGACAGAAGATGAGACGTTCTTCCTCCAGGCGTCTGGTGATGAGAGAGCAGCGGTGGAGGACGCCCAGGACCTGCATGTCCTCGGCAGAGTTGGACGGGGAGTTGTAATGTTGGGCCACAGGGCGGTGTGGTTTATTGGTGCGGGTGTCCCGGAGATGTTCCCTAAAGCGCTCTGCTAGGAGGCGTTCAGTCTTCCCAATGTAGACGAGACTGCTTTGGAAGCAATGGATGCAATAAATGATTTATGTGAATGTGCAGATAAAACTTTGATGGGCATGCAAGGATTCTTTAGGGCCTGGGATGGAGATGAGAGAGGATGTGTGTGCGTAGGTGGCAGAGGAGGGTGCCAGGAAGGGAGGGTGGGTTGTTGGGGACGTTGACCTGCCCAGGTAGTCATGGAGGGAACGCTCTATGCGGAACGTGGAAATGTCTGAGGAGGGAAATATAACCCCAGTGGTGGGGTCCGTTTGGTGCTGGGGGAAATGTCGTCGGATGATTTGGTGTATGTGAAGGTTGGCAGGGTGGAAGGGGAGCACCAGGAGGGGTTCTGTCCTTGTAACGGTTAGAGGGATGGAGTTTGAGGGTGGAGGTGCGGGATGTGGATAAGATGTGTCTGAGGGCATCTTTAACCACGTGGGAAAGAAAATTACGGTCTGTAAAGAATGAGGCCATCTGGTGTGTTCTATGGTGGAACTGGTCCTCCTGGGAGCAGATACGGCAGAGGCAGATGAATTGGGAATGCGGGATGGAATTTTTGCAGCATGTAGGGTTATGGGACTCGGCTGGTTTGGGAAATGTAGTCCTGTGGAAATGTTCAGGTAGCTATTGGACTCGGTAAAAATGTCATTGTAAAGTCAGTCGTCATTAATGGAGATGGAGCGGTTCAGTAAGGGGAGGGAAGTGTCAGAGGTGGTCCAGTTAAATTTAAGATCGGGGTGGAATGTGTTGGTTAAGTTGATGAATTGCTCAACCTCCTTGTGAAAGCACGAGGTGGCACCAATGAAGTCATCAATGTAGCGGAGGAAAACGTGGGGAGTGGTGCCAATGTAATTACGGAAGATGGACTGTTCGACGTAGCCAACAAAGAGACAGGCATAGCTGGGGCCCATACGGCTGCCCATGGCTACCCCTTTCGTCTGGAGGAAGTGGGAGGATTCGAAGGAGAAATAGTTAAGTGTGAGGACCAGTTCAGACAAACGAATGAGAGTGTCAGTGGAAGGGTAGTTTTGGGGATGTCTGGAGAGGAAAATTTGGAGGTCTTGAAGGCCCTGGTCATGGTGGATGAAGGTGTAAAGTGATTGGATATCCATAGTGAAGATGAGGCGTTGGGGGCGGGGAAATGGAAGTCTTGCAGGAGGTGGAGGGCGTGGGTGGTGTCTCGAATGTATGTGTGGAGTTTCTGGACTTGGGAGGATAGGACAGTGTAGAGGTAGATAGAGATGAGTTCAGTGGGGCAGGAGCATGCTGAGCAGGGTGATCAGGCTTGTGGATATTGGGAAGGAAGTAGAATCAGGCGGTGCGGGATTCCCGGACGATGAGGTGGGAAGCTGTGGGTGGAAGTTCTCCTCCTGAGGTGATGAGGTTTTGTATGGTCTGGGAGATGATGGTTAGTGTTTGAGCGGTGCGGACATGATCGAGGGGGCGGGAGGAGGAGGTGTCTTCGAGTTAGCGTCTGGCTTCAGCAGTGTAAAGATTAGTGCGCCAAACTACCACTGCACCCCCTTTATCTGCTGGCTTGATGGTGAGGTTTGGATTGGAGCAGGCGGAGTGCAGTGCAGTGCTGTGCGTTGTGAGGGTGAGAGGTTGGAGTGGGGGAAGGGGTAGACAGGTTGAGATGGTTAATGTCTTGGCGGCAGTTGGATACGAGGACATCGAGGGCCGGTAATAGGCCAGCACGCGGTGTCCAGGTGGATGGAGTGTGAAATAGGAGGATATCATTGATGCTACAAAACTGCAAACCAACGAAGTAGAGTCTGCAACGACAGACTGCTCCATGTTGTTCCTCCTAGCTCCCTTGATAATGGTTCACGTGCTTTACATTGATGTGGTTTCCTGGTGGTCAGGAGACACACCGGATGGTTTGTGCGATTTCTCAAGGAAGCACCTTCCATCTCTGAGAAGAGAGACTAATTTTCTGCACGAATGTCACAAGCTTTTGAGAATGGCCAACCCTATCAGTGTGTGGCTGCTGACAGGTTTGTGAACAACACGATGCTCAGTGCAGGGTCTCACTCCAACTGTACATTCAGATGGTGAGAGTTTGTTCAGAGCATGGAGCTCTCACTCAACCAACATGGGGGATCCACACAGATACGTAAACTCTCATAGAGTATTAGAGTTCAACAGGCCCTTTAGCCCAAACTGGCCCATTCCGACTAAAATGTTCATCCATGCTAACTCCATTCCCTACATTTGGCCCATATCATTCTAAATGTTTCCGATCATAAGTGTGTCCAAATGTGAAAAAATATATTGCGGAAAACACGTTATATTTCACGATATCAATGTTTTCTTTTGGAAATAATGAATGTTGGTTAATAACACTCAAGTTTTATTGCAATCACATTTTATTCTTTTGTCACATTACAAGTAAAACACTCATTTCCTTCACAATCTCCCCATGGTACCGTCACCGCAGGGATTAGTCTGGTGTAACACCTTTACACTGTCTCATTGTGGCAAGGAGATCATTCCTTAAAAAGGGGATAAAATCTGTTCACAGTGCCCCAAATACTGTTTCAATATCACTCTGCAACTTCAATAAAGTGCCTTCACTCTTATACTTCCATAAGTTTTTCAAAGAAGGACAGCACACATTTACCGTGCTGGTTACGTACTGCTCCGTATGACTTCTGTCAGTGGCTCATGATCAAGGACATACAGCTCTTTTTCACTAAGAGCACTTCCCATCATCTCGCCTTCTCATAAGTACAAAATGAAAAGGATGGTATGTTTTGCCAAATCATTTCATTGCCTTGCAAAGAGCTATGCTTTAAGCACAGCCACGCCAACAGCACAACACTATTGCCATGGAGATGGTTGAAGATGCTGAGGAGGTGATGGCCTAGCTGTCTTATCTCTGGAATATTAACCCAGGGACGCAGGTGATGACCCGGACCCCGGATTTGAATCTCTCCACCGCAAATGTTGGAATTTGAATTCATTAAAATATCAGGAATTGAGAATCAAATGAAACAATGAAACCACTGTGTTTGTCCTACCTGGCACACACATGCCCTTCAGGGATGAAAATCTACCATCTTCACCTGGTTAGTCTTATATGTGACTCCAGATCCACAGCACTGTGGTTAACACACAATTGCAATTTGAAATGGCCAAGCCAGCCACTCCGTTACATCAAAATCTACAAAGAAATGAAACGGGGTGGATCTCAGCACTGACTACTTGCATCCCATGGACTGCAGCTGACCAATACCTTCTCAGGACAATGAGGAAAGGAAATTGATTACTGGCCCAGCATCCTATTAATGAATAGAGGAAGACGATCACACTCACAGAAGAGAGACAAAGGGACATAACTCACTTCAAACCGGGACTTTGATGTACACCTTACAAGGGCATGAATTTCAATAATATGGGAAGAGGAGAAAAATAAATAAGATTAATCTGGATTTTTATTTCCATTCCAGCTGATCATCAACAATCCCTTTGTTTGTTTCTTCCTCTCTACCTCTCTGTTTCTCTATCTATTCAACTCCCCCCTTCTCCCCTTCACAACAGACATCCCTGTCACCAACATCAGACACGCTATTTCCCAGTTGCGTTCAGTTTTTATGTATGGTCGTTGGACTCGAAATGTCACTTCTTTTTTTCTCTCGACCTGAGGCTGTCAAATCTCTTCAGTTTCTCTGGCACTTTCTCGATCTTTTTGTTTCTGATCTCTAGCATCTTTCTTTTTTTTTCAACCTTTCATGTTGTTATGACATGGGATGTCTGCATCATTGGCAAGGTCAGCACTTGTTGACATCACTAAATGCCTTTTACTGTGAGGCCATTCCTAAAGGCAGTTGGTCTGACGTCAGTTTTAATCCAGATCAGATAATAATGCTGGATATCTTTAACAAAGTACAACAGTGAAATAGATGAACTTATTGACGAAGTACTGGTGGGATTATATTAGTAAAATTCGCTTCTATTTCCTGTTCCTGTCATTTGCATTTCAGTTCTGTCATTCTCTGAAATAGGATTTGAAACAGTGTCTTGAGTGTAGTTACCTGGGCCACTGAATTACGTGAACAGCGACATTACTACGCTGACATAGTATCCCTGTCATGAATTTACTTTACAGACAAGAACAAGATTTTGATGGAAATATTTGTAACGGAAAGAGTGATTAGAAGAGAACTGGAACCATAATGTCTGAATTTTACCAAGGTATAGATAATGGTTTATTTAGCACCCGCACTGACGTCAAAATGGGGTCCGGAGGATATCATGGAGCTGGTCGTGGGTAGCTTTGGTGATGGAGAGAATACCAAGACATAAATCAATTCAGGGCAAATAGGTACTTCGGAATTGTGAACAGCCTTGTTCTCAGATGTTTGTGAGGGCAGGGGTGTGGGCGGTTCTGAAATTTGTGGAGAATGAATGGACTTGCGTTTGAAACTGAAGACAAAAGTTTCGATCTTTACTAAATATAGATAACAGAAATTACACTGAAGTTCGCCATGGCTTGTGCGAATAATAAATTGATAGAGATGGGGAGACTTACCAGGAACGCCAACAATAGCGAGCATGGGATAGTAACCAGCCTGAATAATCAGCAGTACACCATGTATCCGACGTGGTAAAACGTGCCAATACCAGGAAATAAGGTAAAGACCCCAAGATAGATTCCTATCCATTGTTCCAACATTCCAGTCTATTTTTCTGAGATTCTGAACCGCTGGTGTGACATTCCAGTCAACTGTTCTCAGATTCTGATCAATTGTTGGAACATTCCAGTCTGTTATTCTCAGATTATGATCCATTGTTGGAACACTCCAGTCTATGGTTCTCAGATTCTGATCTCTCCTCTCCCTGTCTCTGCTACAGCTGATCCCTGTTAGTTTTGGAGGTGATGCATCCGTATCTATAATGGGATAAAGCATTTCAAGAAGCCCTTTACATATAGAAGAGGAAAGCCATCCAGTGACATAATTAGGATCCATGGAGACTGACATCTATCATAATCACAGAACAAACAGATCCAGTTAACTCCTTTCAGTATGCTACCTACAGTTCACAATAACAATTGGATTGAATTGAATGTTGACATCACTGGCTAATGGTCACATCTCCCAACAGCAATTACTGTCGTGAAGTTAGTTGTGAGGGAAAATGATGGATGCTTTCTCGTCGCAGGCTAGATGCTTCTGCTGTGTTGTCCATTTGCAATACTGTAACTGTCTGAACGCTCCACCATGACCACCCAAAATAAACGCAATCTAGATATTGTTAACATGCTGATTTTGCCTCCACTAGAACACGTGCCTAGCAACAGATTTTCAGTGGGCATATTTGCCCTGGACATGTACAGGAAGTACGGATCTGTCTGGGCATTCCTCTCATTGCTCTAATAAGACAATGGTGAATCTTCAACACACAATACGATTAAGCTTTGTTTTCTGCAAACTCACGAACACCTTAATACACTTTATTGACTTCAAAGCAGTAAGACTTACATTTTTGGAATCCAGTCCAAAGCCAGATATGGAATATTGTCGCAAAACCAGTCCTTGATTGTCCTTGATTTCTTTAAAGAGGCTCTAAGCGACCCAAGATACTAATATGTCAGAATTTTGAAAGGTTAATACACCCTTTTGTTTATACCTAACAGATAATGCCTCATCCAGAAGCCTTTCATGTTTTTAAAAAGAAACCTGTATAATCAAGAGGACGTGGCCAGCTCCCTAGCTGGACAGGTTGAATTAGTTCTGGGGTTAGTCGAGTCAGGGTCACTGGACGCTCTCTGCCTCCTTCTGCGCTTCTGACCTTGTAACCTGTCAGCAGTTGTGTCAGTTTTACACTTGGTGCTAAGGGGTTTGTTTATTGGGATTGTTGCAAGTATTCTGCAACAGCATCCTTAAGCCAGGATAGCCTGCTGGTTTCAGATACGATACGTTATTCTGGAATTCTATTTTCGGTTCCTTATGTTTCATTTGGTGAATGGGTAAATAAATGTTATGTGTTTAAAACTTGGCAGTCTCACCAGCTAATTCACTCTGGGAATATCAGCTACACACTAACCTTCAACAAGCAGCAAAGTTATGGTCTGGGCTACCTGTTTTGAGGGATCGGGTTTAGCCCATAACAGACTGGGGGGCTTTTCCAGTATTTAGATAGCGAGTGGCAGGTGTTAGTGTCTTTTATTTCGTGTGTCAATTGGCGAGTAAACGGAGCTTCAGATAGCGATGGTTCTTACAGGAACCAAGCTTGTTTTGGATGTGGAAAAAGTGAGCTTGAGGGTTTTACAAAAGACACATAAGTCCAAGCAGCGAGAATTAGTAGACGAAGGGAATTGAAGCTACCTCCTAATGTGAGGAAAGATTAGATGATTGCAGCAGTAGCTCAGCATTCCAATTTTCTGGAAATCCATCAGGATCTGTAGAGATGACTAAGCTTCAATTGCAATTGAAGCAGCTTGAGTTAGAAGCAGAAATGAAGCAATTTGAGCTACGACTAACATTAGAAGAGGAAGAAAGAGAACGAATAATTTTAGCAGCGGAAAAAGAAAAAATATCAAACAGCTTTAGCAGGAGAGAAAGGAAAAGGGAGACCATTTGAGCTTCAGAGATGGACACTTAGAGAAAGTGGCTAAACATTTTCAGTTGCCAGTGACCATGTGGGTTTTGTTGACCCAAACAAAACTTGTAGGTACAGCTCGTGAGGTATTCACAACACTATCAGAGGAGGGATCTGGGGTGAATGAGGAGGGGACATGTGCATATGAGCTTGTGCCAGAAGACTACAGACAATTTTTCAGGAATCTAAGGAGAGATCTTGTTCAAATTCATATTGAGTTTGAAAGAATCAAACAAAGTAATTTTGATAGATGGATAAGAGATTTAAAAAGAGAGCAAACTTGCGATGCTCTTCGAGAAACAACTAAATTGGAGGAGTTCATTTGGAAGACTGGCCGCTGATATGGCTAATGATCATGACGAGTGATTAATGATTATAAAACTTGTTTTGGCTTCCAGAATCAATTTCAGTTCATGATGGATAGAAACTGGGGCAAACAGAAATCCTCACGCATAAAGGGAAAGGTAGATTTCGGTGAAGATCGAAATGAAAACTTTCCACAGAGTAAAAAGGAAATACTTGAAGGAGACAAAGAAGTTAACAAGCTGTCGTGTTTTCATTGCAACAAATTAGGACACATGAAATCACTGTGTTGGTGGGTTCAGGGAAAAAATATCACAGACGCAGGAAAACGGGATAAGCCTGTGAGTTTTGTAGGAGTGGTAACAGAAACCACAGTGGAAGCTAGAAACCTGCATCAGAGTGCACAAACTGATCAGAGGTTTGTTAAGGAGGAAGTGACAGATCTACTCAGAAAATATACCTGCAAAGTGAAAGTTTATTCACATACAGCAGGTAAAGAGGATGCAATATTAAGGGACACCGTATCCTCTCAGTGTATGCCTCTGAAAGATGAGGAGATATGTACTTCTGAAGAACTATTTCCAGAAAATGTACTGCTAAAGGGAATTCATCTTGAGACACAAAGTGCAACATTTTGTAAAGTGAGGATAACATATTCAGGAAAGTATGGAGCAATTGTGGGAGGGGTATTGGACAAACTCTCCGTTCCAGGAATGCAAGTTATCCTTGCAGAAAATATAGCTGATTCACCGGTAAGAGTCCTGCCTACTCTGGTTGAAGAGCCAGTGGAGACGCAGGCAACTAAAGCAATGCAGGAGTCTTATCGTGGAGAATTTCCTGATTGTGGGGTAACAATTTCCCAGTGTCACCAGTTGAAACAGGCAATATCAAAAAAGTAAAGATAAGGAAGCTTAAGTAGCATTAACGGAGAATTTGTTCCATCAGATAGTTGAGACAAAGCAATAGCAAGTAGGGGATCATGCATGTATTTTGTGTTCAGCTAAACTAATCACAGCAGAAAGATAAAAGATTAAACCAGTTGCATCAAAACATATACGTTAGTAATTTTGAATGTATCCCTGTGTGTCATTACCTAAAATGATGTCCAGACAAGGAAATGGAGACAACGACATAGTCAAAGAGATAAGAAATGGGAAGAGATTCATCAAATCATTTCGCCAATGGTGTATAGAAAGGAGGTAATGTGAATCGTGCATGAGCTACCAACTAGAAGACATTTAGGAGTGACGAAAACACAGGGGCTGAAATACAGAGACATTTTACAGGCCTGGACTGCAACAGGATGTAGTTGCATTTTACCAGACGTGTCATACAACTCAGGTAATTGGAAAAACACAGGCGATAATAAAACCTGCACCTTTCTTAACTATTCTGGCATTTGAGGTACCTTTTACAAGAGTCTTAATTGATGGATCGGGCCCCGAACACAAAAAAAAGTGTAAACAATAATGGATGCATCGACTAGATTTCCAGAGGTCACAGCTCTGGAATATCACAGCTTAAAAAATTGCAGAGGAATTACTCCTTTTTAAAATAGATAAGGACCACCAATAGAGCTACAGTGAGATTAAGGGTTCAAACTCCATATATAAATTATTCCCGATAACGTCTTAGGGATAAAGCAATTCAAATCTACTGCGTACCATCCAAAATTGCAGGGAGCGCGGTAAAGGTAACATTAAACATTATAGACCATGTTGAGGCTTATGATCAGGATTATCCAGATGATTCGGTTAAGGAAGTTCCATTTGCGTTTTTTTGTGATCAGGGATGCACCAAATTAACAGAACAAATTCAATCTATTTGAATTAGTGTTTGAGCCATTAAAATTGATTAAGGAGAAAGTAGTAAATCAGAATTCAAAGGTCACACTTTTGGATTATGTCTCAAATTTTTGGGAACGATTAATAGCGCTGGGGAATTGGCTGGACAGCATTTAAAAGTATTGCAGCAGGCATTAAAACAGGAAGCGGACAGGAAATTTATAATTTGCAATTTTGCTATCGGGGATAAGTTATTACTGTTACTTAGAGTGATAGCTGAACCTTGAAAAGCAAGGCTTAGTGGACCTTGTAAAATAAAAAAGGATATTGAGTGGGGGTAACTACTTGATAAGGACTCCAGACAGAAAGACATGTCGCAGCATATGTCATGTGAATATGCTCAAAAGGTATTTTGACAGGGAAGGAAAGCAAGGGGAGATGGTGTTAATGATTATGGCGTTCCTTAAATAAAGTGGGCAATGAGGTAGTTGTCTAAAATTGGAATAAATTATTGAGTTACTTTTCTGAGAAAAATTGCAATTACTAGAAAGAGTTATTACTATTACATAGGGAGATAAGCAGAAATGAACTTGGAAGTACTAACCCAATTGCACATAATATAGCTATAGGAGATGCTTTTATGATTAAGCAACATCCGTACGGGCATAATCCTCTAATGTTGGCACAGATTCAGAAGGAGATTGAATGCATGCTCTAAGATGACATAATCAAAGTGTGTCACAGTGACTGGAATTCACCCATAGTCATGGTGCCAAAGCCAAATGCTACCCAACAGTTATGCGGGGACTATTGTAAAGTCAATGCAGTTAAAAAGATTGATCTATGCCCAATTCCGCGATTGGAAAACTGTGTTGTAAAGGTGGACAAGCAACTTACATTTGGTATGAAAAACGTGCCGGCCACATTTCAGGGGCTAACCAATAAGTTACCAGATTATCCAATGTGTGGTGTGCATTGATGACCTGGTGAATTTTAGTCAGTCACGGAAGGAACATTTACAGCATTTATCGGATTTGTTTGATTGGCTTCGGAAGGCAGGCCTGGTGGTAAACCTGGCAAAAATTGAATTTGCCAAAGCACAAATCACCTTCCTAGGCCATGCTATTGGACACAGATAAACGGTGTCATGGGATGTAAAAGTGAAGGCAATTGGGGTATTTCCCATACCGTTGACAAAAGGAGCAGTACCATGGTTCCTGGAATTGTGTAGGTTTTATCGAAGGTTTGTGCCACATTTTCGCAATGTGACTGCTCCACTCACTGAATTGTTGAAGAAAGACGAGAGGTTTCAGTGGACAGAGGACTGTCAAAAGGCATTTGACGGCATGAAATATGTATTAACCACTGCCCCACTATCAGCCACACCTGATTATGCAAAGCCATTCAAGGTGGCTTGAAATGTGAATGATGTGGGTGTCCGTGCTGGGCTCCTGCAGGAAAACGACGAGAAGACAGAAAGACCTGTGAAGTATTTCTCCAAGAAGTTGAATGCTCAATGGTAGAAATATTCAACAGTTGAGAAAGTGGCTGTGAGCTTTGTGTTGGCACTACAACATTTCAGTATTTATATTTGCAGCAAAGCATCTGAGACAACCATGTACATTGATCATAAACCATTGACGTTTTTGGAGAAATTTAAGTACAAAAATGCGAGACTGTTTTGCTGGAGCCTGTTGGTGCAGCCATTCAATTAGAAAATTGTGCATGTGGCAGGTCTTGAAAACATGATTGTTGATGCATTGTCTATACTTGAATGACAGATTGAGGCACTCAGTGATGGGAATACCACACACTGAATCCGGATGTAGTTGTGCATGTTTGCATGTTTATAGTAAATGTATGTACATCCGTATTTTAGTGTACTAACCACATTTTACTTTGGGGGTGGGATTGAAACCTGAAGACATATTTGGATATTGATGATTCAGTTTTATATCAGGGGAGTTGTCACAAAGGTAGTCTCTTTACAAGGTTATGTTTGTCTTGAACTGTTTTCATAGATTTTCTAACCATCCCAAGGTTCCAACAGGTCTCAATTTTGAATGCTTCATTAGGGTGCTTTGGTTTTTACCTAACAAATAATGTCTCGGGCAGAAGGCTTTCAAGTCTCCATGAAAACAAAAACTGGTGTAATCAAGGGGATGTGGCCAGCTCTCCAGCTGCACAGGTCAGTACAGTTCGAGGCTTAGTGAGTCAGGATCATGGTTGAAACTAGACGCTTTCCTCTTCCTTCTGTCCTCTGACTTAATAACCTTTGAAAGCTTTTTCTGTTTAATTTTTACTTTTTGTGCTCAGGGGTTTGTTTACTGTGATTATTGCAAGTAATTTGGAACGACATCATTAAGTTGTGTTAGCCTGTCAATTTCGGATAGGATGAATTATTGAGGTACTGGATTCTCAGTTCGTTGTGTTTCATTCCTTACTTTTGTAATTAAATTCTGTTTGTTTAAACGTCGGCAGTCGGACTAGCTAATTCAGTCTGGGAATATCCACCATACACTTACCTTCAACAAATAACAATATTGCGGTCTGGGGTATTTGCTTAAAAATGTTTCGAAGCGTCGGGCCTGCTCCATAACAAGGTAACAAAACCTTGTTCATTAAATGTCATGAATTAATGTGTATGGGAAGGAATTAATATTATATTGGCCATGAGACTGAAAGGATGGGGCCAGATGATGAAGAGCCCTGAAGGGAGTACAGTAACTCCCAGTCACGAGTCTTCAACCATCACTATTTCTGACAAATGGAATGAAATGAAATGCAGAGCAAGAGAACAGATGGCCGTTGGTACATGGAATGCTGAACGACAATGTGAACAGAACAGGTCATCTTTAAATGTGATGTACAGAATTATATTTTATATAGATACCGTTTAATCACAGGTTATACAGGTTGTTAATATTGTTTATATCTGGACGGGATATTCAAAAATAAAGTCAGACATAGATAGCAAAGTGTAATGAGTTACAGTGAGTTGCAGCAGAGTTAGGGTGAGGATACAGTTCATACCGAGCTGGTACAGAGATGATGGGCTGCATGACAACCATAGAGTCATAGAGATGTACAGTATGCAAACAGAACCTTCCGTCCAACCCGTCCATGCCGACCAGATATCCCAACCCAATCTAGTTTCACCTGCCAACACCCAGCCCATATCCCTCCAAACCCTGCCTATTCATATACACATCCAAATGCCTCTTAAATGTAGCAATTGTACCAGCCTCCACTACATCCTCTGGCAGCTCATTCCATACATGAACCACCCGAAACAGTTGCCCCTTAGGTCTCTTTTATATCTTTCCACACTCACCCTAAACCGATGCCCTCTAGTTCTGGACTCCCCGACCCCAGGGAAAACACTTTGATTATATATTCCTATCAATGCCCCTCATAACTTTGTAAACCTCTATATGCTCACCCCTCAGCCTATGACGCTTCAGGGAAAACTGCCCCAGCCTGTTCAGCCTCTCCCTGCAGCTCAGATCCTCCAACCCTGGCATCGTCCTTGGGAATCTTTTCTGAACCTTTTCAAGTTTCACAACATCTTTATGATAGGAAGGAGCAGGGAAATGCATGCAATACTCCAACAGTGCCCTTGCCAATGTCCAATTATTCAGAGAAACACATTGAAAATAGTCAGCGACTGAGGGGACAATGTGAATCATAAAACGCAAAATGTCATAATTAATGAACTATACCTCTTTTTTCTTCGAGTGTAGCTGTCTCTAAAAGGCCTTTTAAATCAAAATCAATTTCATGAGATCCACGCATTTATTTGTGGAACTTAAAGAAGAATCAGAATCTAGTGTAATACATGCGTCACTGGCACAAGTAACGGGAACAGCAATGGAACATATTGTCCAAATATAACCGGGTTCAGCATCTAGACCAATAAAAAAAAGAAAAATACTAGAGATAGTGGAAATCTGAAATACAAATGAAAAATGATGAGAAATGCAACAGATGACGCAGGATCTGGGCAGAGACACAGAGTTTACATATCCAGTCTTATATGAACATCTTCTGAACAAGTCATTTTGGACTCAAAAAAAGTTAATTCCGTTTTTCTCCGCCCTGATACTGACAGATCTGTGGGGTTTCTCTCCAGCAATTTCAATTGGTGCAATGGCAGGAGTCAGAGAGTAATGGAGGGCGGTTATGTTTCCGACTGAAGGCTTGTGCCCAGCAGTGTTCCACAGTGGTAGGTTCTGGGTGTTCATTGTTTGTCATTTATGTACATGATTTGCGTGATAATATCGAAGGTAAGGTTAGTAAGTTTGCAGATGACACCAAAACTGGTGGAACATTGGACAAATCGCGTTCAAGCTGGATGAATATGAGGTGCACTCAATTTTGTTTGTTTGTTGCTGTCTACTGAAACAGGAATGGACTTTTATTCCCCATCTCCTGGGGAATCATCTGCATATTAATGGGGAAAATTTTCGTGAACACATTTTACAAATGTTTCACCATCCAACCATATAATACAGTGGTAGTCCAAATCAGTTTTATGAAAATTAAAATCCGCCATTACAACAACCTTATTAAGCTTACATATATCCGAGATCTCCCTACATGTTTGTTTCTCAATTTCTTTCTTACTATTGGTGGGCATTCGGTACAATACCATTGACGTGCTCTTTCCTTTCTTATTTTTAATTTCTACCAATATATTTTCACTGGACGCTTTGTCACAAATGCGCATTTAGTGCAATCTCTTCAAGCAGATCTTTGCTTTCTTATTTTTAATGCTACTTTCATTTTTTAACTGGATGCATTTTTAGAAATATCTTTCTCAGTTGCAGCATTAATTTATTCCTTCATCAAAAAGGGCGGACCTCCCCTCAAAGCCAACTGCATGATTTTTCTATCCTTTCTGTGACACTTAACACCTGGAACATTGAATTGTCAGTTTTGAACATCTCTCAGGAGAAAGTGAGGACTTCAGATGCTGGAGATTGGAGTCGAGAATGTGGGGCTGGAAAAGTAAACAGGTCAGGCAGCATCTGAGAAGCAGAAAAATCGCCGTTTCAGGCAAAAGTCCTTAATCGGCTTATTCCTGATGAGGGGCTTTTGCCAAAACGTTGATTTTCCTGCTTTTCACATGCTGCCTGTCCTGCTATGCTTTCCCAGCACTACACTCTCGAATTGAACATCTCTCAACCAACTTTCTGTAATAAATATGATGTCCCAGTCCCATGTTCTTAAACACGCTCTGAACTCATCAGCCTTCCCTGTAAGACCCCTGACATGTAAATAAATGCAATTGAGTGTTTCACAATTACTGTATACTCTTGACTCTCTCGTCTTTCTTTTCTAATTGACATGCTATCCTCACATTCATAAACTTCTCCATCCATACTAAAATTTGTTATGCTACTTGGAATATCCCCATTGCTGTCTCTATCCATGTAAAGTCTCCCTACATAGAATGAGCAAATCTCTCTGCGAAGATATTGGTTGCTTCCCAGTTTAGATTAGACCATTCCTTTATGAACAGGTCTTTTCTATTCTAAAATAGATTCCTATTTCCCAAAAATTGAAATCCCTCATCGACATAATAGTTCTTCAGCCATTGATTTATCTCTGTTAACCTTATGTTCCTTGCCGGTTGGGGTTGGCATTGGGAGTAAATCAAAAATAACTACGTCTAAGTTTTTATTTTTAATCTTCGCCCTCCTCTCTTAAATTCATTCTGTACTGCTTTAACCTTTCCCTAAAATATCATTCCTACCACTATGTACAATAATTTCTGGCTACTCAATTTCACCTGTAACAATGTGCTTGAAAAATTTAGAGACGTTCTTAATCCTAGCACAGGGAAAGCAACAAACCATCCTAAATCTATGGTCACTGCCTTAGAATCTCCTGTTGATGCCCCTGACAGAAGAGCTCACTGTAGCAATAATTCTACTAAATCTTGTCAAACGCTGCCGAACATAAGAATCAATACAAGTGTCCAATAACTGATGACTCTTCCATTTTCCCTTCAGCAGTTCTAAAAACTGAAAATCATTTGACAGAGGTATAGCCACAAGAGAATTTTGAACTATATTCCTATCTTTTCTGACTGACATAAAACTATCTCAATGATTTGCTGGATTTTATTTTTAAATCTACTAGCCATCCTCTCTGTCCTTTAAATGTAACCTTAAAAGCAAGACTTCCTTTTACTACACATTACGTTACCTTTCATTAACTACAGACAATGGAAAAATATATACTTATACATTTCAAACACACAAAAACATAAATAAAATCAATCATTCAGCTAATTAAATCAATAAAAGTATTCCCCTTCAACAAATTCTGAGAAGAAAAGTCTTCTCCGGACCTGAGCATGTGTAGTACTCTCCGGAATGAAGGGACGACTCCTTTGTTTAAAAAAAACTGATTAACTTTTCAAAACTAAAATATCTATTGCTGTGGAATAAAAGAAACATTTTAGAACATAGAACATAGAAAAATACTGCGCAGTACAGACGCTACGGCCGTCGATGTTGCGCTGATCCAAGCCCACCTGACCTACACTAGCCCACTATCCTCCATATGCCTATCCAATGCCCGTTCAAATGCCCATAAAGAGGGAGAGTGCACCACTGTTACTGGCAGGGCATTCCATGAACTCACGACTCGCTGAGTAAAGAATCTACCCCTAACATCTGTCCTATACCTACCACCCCTTAATTTAAATCTATGCCCCCTCGTAATATCTGACTCCATACGTGGAAAAAGGTTCTCATGGTCGACCCTATCTAAATCTCTAATCATTTTGTACACCTCTATCAAGTCACCCCTAAACCTTCTTTGCTCCAATGAAAATAGCTTCAAGTGCCTCAGCCTTTCCTCATACGATCTTCCTACCATACCAGGCAACATCCTGGTAAACCTCCTCTGCACCCGTTCCAGTGCCTCCACATCCTTCCTATAGTATGGCGAACAAAACTGCACACAATACTCCAGATGCGGCCGCACCAGAGTCTTATACAACTGCAACATGACCTCAGGACTCCGGAACTCAATTCCTTTACCAATAAAAGCCAGTACGCCATATGCCTTCTTCACAGCACTATTTACCTGGGTAGCAACTTTCAGAGATCTGTGTACATGGACACCAAGATCCCTCTGCTCATCCACCGTTAGCCCAGTACTCCATCTTCATGTTACCCTTACCAAAGTGAATCACTTCACACTTAGCGACATTGAACTCCATTTGCCACCTATCTGCCCAGCTCTGCAGCTTATCTATATCCCGCTGTAACCTGCCACATCCTTCCTCACTGTCAACAACTCCACCAACTTTCGTATCATCCGCAAACTTGCTCACCCAACCTTCTAGCCCCTCCTCCAGGTCATGTATAAAAATGACAAATAGCAATGGTCCCAAAACAAACCCTTGCGGAACACCGCTGGTAACTGCACTCCAAGATGAACCTTTACCATCAACTACGACGCTCTGTCTTCTTCCAGCCAGCCAATTCCTAATCCAAACCTCCAACTCCCCCTCAATGCCATACCTCCGATTTTTTTGCAGTAGCCTACCATGGGGAACCTTATTAAACGCCTTACTAAAATCCATGTACACCAAATCAACCGCTTTAGCCTCGTCCACCTCCTTAGTCACCTTCTCAAAGAATTCAATAAGGTTTGTGAGGCAAACCATGTTGACTATCCTTGATCACATTATTCCTATCCAGATGTCCACAAATCCTATCCCTTACAATTCTCTCTAAGACTTTGCCCACAACAGAGGTAAGACTCACCGGCCTATAGTTATAGACATTTCTTTTGTTTTTTTGTAAACCACCTTAAAAAGATATTTTTAAAAAAATATTCGTTTGAAAGAAAGTAATGAATTGTTTTGCTTTTTTTTTGCTTCTGAATGCTAATAAAACACAATAGAAAAAATGTCAAATTAGTAATCTAGGATAACCATATTAACTGCAAAAAAGGCTACATGAAATATTTGACTGCCTGCAATCCCAGGAGCAGCTGTAAGATCCATGCTGCTCTAAGAACATTTTTTTGGGCCTGTATTTACAATATGAAGAAAATTGGGCATATGTTTTAATAATTTGTTTCCAATTCAAGGTGACTTACGATATAACTTGATCTCCTGCCATGAGGCTATATCTGTAGAAGTTAATTGAATCTTTCTCATCACCTCTCTAGCTCTTTCAAACAAAATTATGAATCTGTGTCCATCGTACACACGGAACGTTCCTTCAGCTCTGACTGTTGCAGGGAACGATAGAAAGAACATTATCCAGGTCCACATAAAACAAAAATTCTGCAGTGAAAACCACCTAAACCTAATCCAATATTAATTACTTACAAGTCTTATGAATAAAATATACAGAGGCGTTTAGTATAAAAGGGGAATTGAGCTCCATGTCCAAAATAAAATTTGTCCAAAATAAGAAGAAAACTCAACTGCATCACGCTGTAAATTCATCGAAATAGAAAAAAAACAAGAGAATGGAATTCTCAATTCTTTTCCTGTGAACTACATCTGGAGAACACGAAGAACATCAAAGCTAAATAGTGAACTTCAGAAAAGATGACGATAAGAATTGGAGGGATGGAGTTTGGGGGAAATGATAAATAATGTCGTTGATGACACAAAGATGAGATGGTGATTCACAGTCAGAAAGAACGAGTGAGGGTGCAGGAAGGTATAAACCTACTGTTCAGATGGCCAGATCAATCGCTGATGAAATTTTACACTGATAACTGTGACACATTTCAGAAGTAACACGACAAGAGAGTACTCAAACTGAAGGGAGGCTCGATTTATTTGATTTTACTTTTAAAAAGAGAAGGATAAGGTGTGCTCCCGATGGAGGTGTTTAACAGCATGGGGTGGGGGGCGGGGGGAGGTTGTATGGACAGGGTGAAGAGAGAACAGCTTTTCTCCTTACTCCGAGGCTCAATAATGAAGAGACACACTGTAACTATAAAGCGAAACTGGTCTCATCATTAATGTGCAAACTGTAGAAAAACTTTCCTATTTCTAAACGTGTTTGGTTTTAAAATATTTCAAGATTTATATTGCCTCTCGAAAAATACATTGTTTTTCCATTCAACTCGCCAACGTTCACAAAAACAGGCACATTTTTCCAACTATTATCCAATATCCAATATTTACCCGTTCCCTTAACAAGCCCAGACCTCTTTAAATTACTTATATCCTCTTCACATTTTCCTTTTCTAACCATTTCAATTCTTGTAGTCTCACATGAAACATTCAAAATGTTGTTCATAAGACGGAGATAATGGAAACTTTCCAAAAATGTTGATAATTTAATATTTTTACTCAATATCTAAACTATAAAGTTGCCACAATGCTAAAGTGTTTTGTTATCCCGTCACCCACTTCTCAGATTGCAGTTTCAAATAGCCATTAAATCTAAAAGGACTTGCCAAATCTTTACTTCCAATCTATATGGACATTTGTCCCTTCATTATGAAATTGGTATATTAATTATGGATTGTCTATCTTACTGCAACGGTGTGTTTTGGTTTATTAAAAACTAGGATAGGCCATTTGGTTGCCAGGCCTACTGTGGTAATCAACAACGCCTGACTGCGTTATTTTCTCCACATTAATGTCATATTCCCCACACACAGAGCAATCTGCATCTTCCTCAACTAAACCCCACGATTCCTGTTACCTCAGCCACCAACGATGAATAAAATCCAAAGAACTGTAGATGGAGCAACACAAGAACATAGATGTTTAGACTGGCGGTAGGAAATTCAAGTATACACTTATCCACACTAAACACCATCGGCCAGATATTGCAATCTGCCTCATTTCCCAAGCCTATCAATATTCATCTGTAAACATTTTAGCTCTTCATTACAGCCTGTTTTACCAGCTAGTTTTATACCATCTGTGAATTTAGTTACTGCACTCAGTCTCTCCTTCCAGGTCATTTGGGCAGATTGCAAACAATTGAGGTCCGAAAACTGAACACTGCAGCACCTCAGTAGTTTCACTCCGCCAGAGAAGACGATTTATCCCAATGCTTTGTTTTCTATTAGTCAGCCAATTCTCTATCCAATTCAATACTCTACACTTAAGCCCCGGAATCTAACCTTCTCGATCAGTCCTTTATGCACCATCTTGTCAAGTGCCTTCTGAAGTTTTGATGTACAGCAGTTACTGCATCCCAATTATCCACATTGTTGGTTACATTCTGAAAGAACTCCAACAGATTTGTCAAGCACAACCTTGCTGACACTGGTAAATTGATTTTTGTTTTTCCAAGTGTTCAGTTATTTCCTACTTTATGGTGGTTGAAGAAACTTCCCCACGACAGAAGTTCAACTGATTTGTCTATAGTTTGTGATTTGTTTTCCTATCTCCTGTTTTGAATGCTAGTGCCACATTATTAATTTTCCAATACTTCGGCACTGTCCTAGAATCTAGGGATGTTTTGAAAATCGTGACTAATGCATCCAGTACATCTGTTGTTACCTCCTTTAAAATGATAGAATGCAGACCGAGGGCCTGACCTAACTTTATTCCCATCAATGTATTTAATATCTTCTTCCTCATCATTATACTTCCATCAAGATCCTTTGTAATTGTTGTACATTTTGGGAAGAAATTATCTTCTCACAGTGAAAATAGGAATGTTGGTTTTGCCTCTGCCAAACCTGAGTTCCCCATTATTACCTTACCGTCATCCTCTAAAATACCAACATTTCGGTACAGCATTCTTTTCCTTTTTGTCTACTCGGAGAAGTGTTCTTTATCAATTCTTATGATTTCTGCTCGGTTTCCTTCGTAGCCATTTTGATTTTGTTTTTAGTAACCATTTGCTGACAATGTAAGCGTTTTTCTTTAATTTATTCACAGGATGATGGTGTCACTGGGTTAGACAGCACTCATTGTCCGTCCCTAATTGCCCAGAGAGCAGTTAAACGTCAACCAAATTTGTGTGGGTTTGACGTTACATGTAGGTCAGACCAGGTAAGGATTGTGGTTTCTGTCCCGAAAGGAGATTCATGAAACAGATGGGTGTATCCAACAATGAGCAGTGGATTCATTATCATTGATAGACTCTTAATTCCAGGTTTATGTTGAATTTATCTTCCACCATCTAACATGGTGTCATTTGAAGCGTGTCCCCAGAACATTATCTGGATTAGTAGTCGGCTATCATACAAGCAGGCTATCACCTTCATGTTATTATTGATTTCCTTGTTAAGACATGGATCACTTTTCACCTTTTCACAATTCCCGTTCCACTCAGGATTACACTTTAATTGAGGGGTTTGATTATCTCCCTAAGTAGTTGCCACTGTTCTTCAACTGTCCTGCCCTTTAATGTTTTGCCAAGTCCACTCGAGCAAACCCCTTCCTCAGGCCAGTAAAATTATCATTGTCCAACACTAAACCTCTCATATGTGACTCTATCTTTCCTTTTTCAATCTGAATGTGAAACCCTAGCATGCTGTGGTCACTCTTTCTAATATAATCCAGTAGTACAATATGATTTATCACTTCTTCCTCATTACATAATACCAAAGCCAGTTCTCTGTTTGGTTAGATTACATTTTATTCGAAGAAATAATCCTTCATACATTTGGTGAATCGTTCTCTGATTACTACAGTAAACATGAATGTTCAAATTACCCATGATTACTGTCGTGCCCTTGTCTCAAGCCATCAATATTCCCTGCTTCATGCTATTCGCTACTTTGAAAGTAGGTTGCCCGGGGTGGGAGCTTGTGGGCTGGAAAAGCTCCGACCAATGGGTATCTTTCCACGTGCATTATTTCGAACCAGATTGATTAATCATTATCATTATCATCCCACGTGCTCGTATCATTTCTTAATACAGCCTTGACATTATCCTTAACCAATATAGACACTCCACCTGCTGTTCTTTCTTGTCTGAATAGAGTCTCCTTGGACATTTACCACCCGAGTCCTGAACTTCCTGTAACCACGATTCAGTAATCTCCACAAGACCATACTTATTCACCTTTGTTTGAGGTGTCAGCTCATTCATTTTACTCCAAATACTGCACACATTTAGTTAAAAGGTTTACCACATATTCAACTCTTCCTCTTCCTTGCCTCACTTCCAGGTGGCACAGGGAGCAATCCCAAGGTTACAGTCCTGGAGATCCTGCTTTTAAACTCTCTCCGAGCTCCCTGAGCTTTTTTTTTGGCAGGACCTTTCACTCATCTTTCCTATGTCATTGGCACCAACGTGTACCACGACCACTGGCTGTTCACTATTCCTGAACATGCTTTGCGATATTCTTGATCCTGTCAGTAAACAGCCTTTGTATGAAGAATTCATAGAACCACAGAATCCCTACAGTGGAGAAGCAGGCCGTTTCACACATCATGACCACGCTGACCCTCCAAAGAGTAACGTACCCAGACCCATCCCCCTACTCTGTATCTCTGCACTTACCCCTGACTAATGCATTTAACCGGTACATTGCTGAACACTATTGGCGAAAAGTAAACACCCCAGACCTATTCCACTAATTTATGTAGAATCTGCTTTCTCACAACAGATACTGCCAGAGCTACTGGGCATTTCCAGAAACTTCTGCTTTTGTCACTGATAACCATTGCATATTGATAAGAACATGTGCAACTCGGACTTGAAAAATGCTCAATTTAAACTTTCAGGAGAAAACTAAATATTTGGTTTTTCAATAGTCCCAGTAAAAGTTCATTAAATTACTTCCGTCCTGTATATGAAAGTCATGTGCTCACTTTTCGATCCTGAATAAAGGAGATTTTTGCACCTTTTTGATATCAGAAAGCTCGGAAATGTTGCACATTTACTTCTTCTTTTTGGAATGTGATTGCATCTCATTCTTTCATGTCAGTTTAATTATAGCAGATTAATCAAAAAACACACACGCACACACAGACAGACAGACACGCAGACACACACACACACAATGTATTACTTTGTTGAAGAATGCCAGTAACATTGTTAGTAACTGGAATCATAACTGGAAAGAAAGATTTAGCTAAAGGAAGGATGACAATAAACGGGTCTTTTTATGGAACAGAATATGTTATTGTGTGAACTTTCTAAGATCATCAAATTTACAGAAAAGAAAATATATTGTTATGAAGGTGTAGAGGTGTATATTGTTCTGAAAGGAGTTAAAGTATAAAATTTGACTGTGAAATCAACAGTGATGATGAGTTGTCATGGAACAAAAACAAATTAAAATTGCCCAGTCAGTTTAGATTATGCCCAAATGCACTGAAATCCAATCGAGTTTGAAATATAATGTATTTTATGACTTCAAAATCAATGAAATGATCCAATGTTTTGATGTATAAATTCGGTCGTTTTGAATATTTAGGGGGAAAACTGCCAAGGACAGCCACAAAGATAGAATGCTAGCTGAAGAGCTTTATCAAAGGTGCCTGTCTATGAGAGGTTTGTACATCGAAGCCGTACTAGAGAAAAAAATCTACAGAGCAACATCTACAAAGGAGAATTTAAAAAGCTGACTGGTTTTTAAGTGGGATATATTTTTTGAAAATATTATTCATGGTGTTTTGTTTTATCGGACCAGTATTGTAGTGTGGTAGGTATAAAATAGGTTTAACGAAATGAGTTCTAATTAGTTGTTCATTTTAATATTCTCTGTTGGACGTAACTAACCAAATTGTTAGTTTTACTTTAAATAGTGAGCTCTGTAAAGAGATCTTTGCTTCTCAAAATTTAACAGATTCCAGCATGAGCTGAACTTTAACTGTTTGCGGGCTTTCGTTTGCGATTTGAATAGGTTTAGACAGATCCAGTCTGAGATTTGGGCAGAGTTTAATAGGTTTGGGCTGTGAAAAACACACAGTAGGTTTAACTATTTGCACATTATTGTACGAGAGCTTTAAATAAAACGTCTGTGAGACAGTTTGTTTAATTTCAGTGACTTGTGGTTGGTTAAGTTAAAAGTGAGACAAATGGCTCTTAAAAAATGTTAAAGAAGTTCTGGGGTTTGAAGATGATTCCCACATTTGCCGAGGGCGTTTAGAAGGCAAGATAAAAGCCAAACTTTCTGAAGCAACAAAGAACTTAGCTTTGGGTCTAATCAAGAGCAAGAGTAAAACAGAAATTGTCAGGAAATTACGGAAACACTAAAGTGCGTCAGAGAAACAGTCAAGTGCTGGGGATTTAGAAAGAAAAACTTAAATTACAATTGAAGAAAGTGCAGCTTAAAGATAAACAAAGGGAGAGAGTAAGAGAGGGAAGAAAGAGAGGAGAAGGGTCTTAGCTGATCAAACAGAGAAGACAGAGGGAGAAAAACAGAAGGAAATTTCTTAGCTGAGCAAAGAGAGAGAATTCGAACTTGAGAAATTGCGATTTAGTCAGCAAAGTCAAGTTAACACGATGGAGATTAAAAGGGGCGTTAGTGATCGATACAACTGTGTCAAAACTCTGCCACGTGTTGACGAGAAAGGTGTTGAAGCCTTCTTTACTTAATTTGAAAATTTGGCTAGGCAGGTGGAGTGGTCCAAGGGTCTATGGGTAATGCTTGTTCAGACTAAGTTGTTAGGCAGGACTAGTGAGGTATTTGCTGCGCTGTCAGATGAGGGTTCAGAAGATTATGAAGAGGCTAAACAGCCTATTTTAAGTGCTTACGGATTGGTATTGGAAACATATCGATAGCACTTCTGAAAATTAAGGAAGGAACCAGGTCAGCCTTATGTTGAGTTCGAAAGAATTAAGCATAGGCATTTTAATAGATGGGTGCGGGCTTTAAAGATAGGTCAGACCTATGAGGCGCTAATGGAGATTATTCTGCCGAAGGAGTTTAAAAACTCACTTCCAGAAATGGTAAGAATTTATCTGGAGGAACAGAAAGTTCAGGAATTGAGAAGGGCAGCAGAATTAGCAGATGAATACATGTTGCTGCATAAGACAAGTTTCCAGCCAGAATTTCGTCCTGTGAGGTATAGAATTTGGGAGAAGGGGAGATGCTACACTATAAAGGAAAGAGTAGAGAATAAGAGATTACCATAGGTTAAAGAAGATGCCCAAGAGAGTGGAAAGGAGTTGAAAGGTCTCAGGCGTTTTCACTGTAATGGAGTGGGACACAGAAAATTACAGTGTCGGTGGTTTCAGAAGGGCACTAGGAAAATGATGTTTTCACTGCCATAAGGAGGGATACGTACTGTCACAGTGCTGGCCGTTAACAAAGGCACTATGGGAAAAAATGTGGTAAAAGAAGCTAAGCCAGTGGCATCAGTGAAAGTATTAAAGGAGATCCCAACACAAGCTGAGGAGCTGCAGGAAAGTACACATCCTAGGCAGGGGCAGAGTGTGGAGTTAGTACCTAATATCTATAAAGAATTCACCTCTGCGAGGAACGTTTACTCAGGAATAAGAGGGGGAGAAGCACAAGAAGTTATAATTTTGAGAGATACGGGATCTAACCAGTCTCAAATAGGAAGGGATGAGAAAATTTGCAATCTTTCTGATCTGTTACCCGAAAGTGTGGTGATCTGTGGAATAGATGGACAGAAATTTAACATTCCCCTGTGTAAGATCAGATTGGAGTGCCTACTGATGACTGGGGAAGTTAAAGTGGGAATTATTGACAGAGAGTCAGTTCCAGCAATCCAGTTTGTTCTTGAGAATGATTTAGCAGGGTCCAAGTTGAGAGTGACACCCCTGGTTGTGGAGAAGCCACAAGAAAGATCAAGAAACTGAGGTGTTAAATCAGAAATACCCTGGTATTTTCCCAGGCTGTACAGTAACCAGATCCCACTATCATGAAGCACAGCTTAAGACAATGATGAAGGAGTTGAGATTCAGTTACCGGACACCCTGTTTGCCGTAATGATGCAAGGAAAACCTGAACAAGTAGTGGATCAGACAGAGGTGTTTAGTCCTGAAATTCTAAGGGACTTGCAACGGACAGACAGATGACAAAACATTTATATGCGGATGTGTGTACTGAAAAGGAGGCAGAGGATATTCGTGAAGGTTATTAACTGAAAGATGGAATTTTAAGACGGAAATGGAGACCACGTCAAGTTAGTGCAGAGGAGAAAAATGCCAACGTGCACCAGATTGTGTTGCCGATAGCATACAGACAGGAAGTGTTATGGGTAGCACATGAACTACCTATAGGAGGTCACCTAGGGGTACGGAAGACTCAGGCTAAGGAAAAAAATCATTTTGTAGACTAACGTTTGGTTAACTTGTGACATACTTGCCATAATTGTCAAATGGTAAGTAGGCCAAAGGCAGTAATGAAACTCATACCTCTGGTGCCAATTCCCGCATTCGAAGACCCCTTTATGTGGGTTATAAATGATTGTGTAGGTCCCCTCCCGAAAAGTAGAGGAGAAAAAGAACTGGAGAAACAGGTGTCAGGTACTACCGCGCAGAGTGAGAAATCAAATGCAAATCTTGTGGATTTTGGTGTTCCTCAAAGAATGTTAAAAATGCAGAAGTCCTTCAGCAGTCGGAAAGGTGCGTAAACTGTCTGTCTCAGGAACATAGCACAAAGTTGAAAGGTTTGTTATTGCAGTATGAGGACATATGTAAGAATCATATGGGGAGAACTAATGCTATTGTATATGAAGTAAACGTAGGGAATACTGTTCCGATAAAGCAGCATCCATATTGGCGTAATCCTCTCAAAGCCAGACAGGTCCAGAAGGAGGTTGAGGCCATGCTCAATGACGACATCATCAAACTAAGCCAGAGCGAGTGGAGCTCGCCAATCCTCCCAAACCGGACAGGAATCAATAATTTTTCTTGGAAGTTCAACACTGTTACAAATTCACAAATATCCAATACCAACATTGGAGGACTGTATCGAGAAAGTTGGACAATTCAGTTACATCACGAAGTTGGATTTAATGCATGGTTACGGGCAGGTACCTTTATCAGAGAGGGTGAAAGAAATTTCTGAATGTTAACGCCAAATCAGCAATTAAAACTAATGCCCTTTGGAATGAAGAACGCAACCAACTCATTCTAAACACTCAAGAATAGATGTGTGGCTGGGTTAATAAACTGTGCAGTCCATTTGGACGACGTAGTAATCTTTAGTAAGTCCTGCAAAGATCATTTGGTACAGTTGGCAGAGCTCTTTGAACGAATACAAGAAACAAAACTGGTAGTAAAATTAAAGAAAACTGAATTTATGAAAGCAGACATGATGTTCTTGGGACATGTTCTTGACTCCATGGAATGCAAAGACAAAAGCTACCGAGGAATTTCCACGACCAACCTCAAAGAAAAAAGTGTTTCATTTCGTTGGACTCAGCAGATTCATTCAGAGGTTTGTTCCAAACTTCCGCAGTGTCGTGGCACCGTTAACTGATTTGCTGAAAACGAACACAAAGTTTTGGTGTACAGAACAATGACAGGAGGCCCTCGACCATTAAAAAGAAATATTGACCACCAACCCAGTTTTAGATACACCAAACATTACGGAACCTTTCAAAGCTGCAATCGATGCTCCTAACATAGGAGTTGGTGCTGAATTGCTACGGGACGATGAGATGGAATTGTACTTTTCAAATAAACTCAACAGCCACGAGAGGAAACATTCCATGATTGAGACAGAACTATTGAGTTTGGTACTAGCCTTACGGCATTTTAATGTGAGTCACGATTAATGCATTGGAGATGATTGTGTACACGGATCCCAATCTACTTACATTATTAGAACGCTTCAAAGACTAGTTCATTGGCATCTATTTTACTGACTTTTAATATTAAAATTGTATATGCAGCGTGTCATAAAAATATAATTGCAGAGGCGTTCTCACGGATTTAATTGATAAAGTTTAGATGAGATTTCTATTTATCCAATGTTAAATATAGGGTATGGGAAGAAATCAAGGTGAACTTGGATTTAAGTTATCAGTATGTTATAGTTTAAAGAATACAAAAAGAAATAAGACCAAGTTTTCATTATGATGGTTCTTTTTTGAGAGGGAAGGTGTTATGAAGGTGTAAAGGGTATTGTACCTTAAAGAGAGTTGAAGGATTTACAAGCACAGCGAGTTCTGGATAATTTATAATGGAATACTTGGTCCAGAAGCTGGCAATACCTGGATAGCTATGAGACAAAAATGAAATGAAATTCGATCAATCAGTTTACATTATGCCCCAAGATTCTAAACTACAATCGAGTTTGAATTTTGCATTTTAACAATGTTAAAAAAATGAAATGACCCGATTCTTTGGGGTATAAAACCAAAAAAAAATGAACAGTTGGGGGAGAACTATCAAACCACCAATATCTGCAGACTGCCCGGAGAATAGCTCTCCTAAATGTACCTTTACTTGTCAATGACCTGTGAAACAGAACCCCGAAGGAGAAGAAAAGACGACAGAGGAAAATACAAAGAGAAGATGTGACAGCGGTCTGGTTCTGAAATTTGAATGTTTCAGGAAATCTTAATTTGGTTTTTGTATCGGACCAGTATTGTAGAAGGGAAAATAAAAGATAGGGCAGAGAAGGAAGTTGCAAATACTTGTTAGTTAATTATTCTTTGTTCGATTTTTTTTTTAAAAAGTTGTTAATTTTTATTTTAAATAGTGACTTTTAGGATGGTTTTTGGCCTCTCGAATTTTAACAGATTGCAGCACAGGTTAAACCTTTTCTGTGTTGCAGGTTTAAATTAGCAGGGGAGGATTTACCCCGTGTTGTAACACATTAAGTCTGAATTATCTGCACACCTGCTGCCAGACCTATTTAGCTTTTCCAGCACGTTCTGTCTTTCTTTCTGATTTACAAAATGTGCAGTTCTCTTGACTTTCTTATGCGTATCATTGACAGCCACGGTTGAGGTGCTCGAGGACAGGAAGACAGCTAATGTCGTTACATTATTTGTAATTTGGCTGCAAGGAAAAGCCAGGGAACTACAGACCAGTGAGTTTGTTATTAAAGGTGGTTGTGTGTGTGTAGGAGATCCTGAGATGCAGGATTTACATGAATTTGGAAAGGCAAGGACTGATTAGGGATATTCACCATGACTTTGTGTCTGGGAATCCACGTCTCACAAATTAGATTGCAGTTTTGAAGGGGTGATGAAGAAAATAGATGAAGGTAAAGCAGCATACATTGTCTACGTGGATATAGTGAGGAGCAACAGGCTCCACATGGTACCCTGTTCAACAAGGTTACAACACAGGGGATCAGGGTTTCCGTTAGGTCTCCATGTGGAGATGGTACTGTTGTGGAAATGGCACTGGATTACTAATCCAGACTAGGCTAATGCTCTGGCAGCTGGGGGATGTTAAAAACAATTGTAAAAATACCGGGCTGTAAAATCTGGTGCCAGTAATACTCACATTGAAGCCAATGTTGATTGTAAACACCAATTTCCTTCCCCAATGTACTTTCAGGAAGTGAATCTCCCGTGTTTTCCTGGTCTGTCCTAAAAGTGACTCCAGATACACAGATATATGATAAACACTTCAATGGTCTTGGAAACAGTCAAGCAAGGTACGAAAATATATCAAACTGCTCCAAGGTTTGGAAGGATAAAACCGACAGAAAACTCGAGAACTCGCTATTGGAAAAGGGGACGGGAAACACAGTGCTGTTGACACTGAAGAGATCTCCTTCCTAACATATGAGAGCATGTGACGGCTGTATTCCAGCTGTCTGCTGATCCCTTTAATATCCGGTAATCCTTTTTATATTTAGTGTTCTGGCATCCTCAGTATATTTTCCCTTATCTGGGAGAGAACTCCCCAGGGTCACCAGTCTCGGAGTACAGACATTTATTCTCATCTCAATGCAGAGTGACCTGCCCATACTTAATAATGTTGCCCATTGTTTTAGACATCTCAGCCAGGGGAATTATCATCCCTGATTCCAATCTGTCTCGCCCTTGTCAGAGTATTATATATCTCACTGAGATCTTCACTCATTTTCCTAAAGCCCATGGAATACAGGTCCAATCACCCAAAACTCTGCTACCACAACAAGCTTGTCATCCCATAGATCAGTCTGGTCACCCTTCACTGTCGTTCCTAAATGTCGGGTTTGACTTTTATTAAGTACAGAAACTAAAAATTGCACACAATACCGCACAATGTTCAAGATGGGATCTCACCAACCCCCTGTACAGCTGCAGTAAGATACCTTTACTCCTGTACTCAAAATTCCCTGAAATAAAGGTCAATACATCATTTATCTTCCTAACTGCTTACTACTCCTGCAATAATGCTTTCAGTGACTGGTGTACAAGGAGAGAACCAAATCCTTTTCAAAGTTACAGCTCCCCACTTGGTGGGTCTGCGTACAGTGGGCAGCGTGCCATTGCCATTCCCAGTATTTACTTCTAGGTTCAGAACTTACTGCCTTGCATGGACATTGTAGGTCTGCAGAGAAGAAACAAAGTAAAAACATAAATCTCTTTAAAGATCAACGTGTTTCAACTAATCTGTTTTCAGATGATAGGTTGCTGTTCTATCGCTCCCACAAAAGTACATACAATCAAACCCATCCCATTGCTCTCCATCTGCCACGTATTTGCCCAGTCACTCCACTTGTCTCAACCACCTTGGAGCTTTTTTACATCCTCCTCACCCACTCACAATCCAACCTTGTTTAGTGCTGTCAGCAGGTTGGGAAATATTGCACTTGATTCCCTTAACTAAACGTTTGACATACATTGGGAATCGCTGGGGCCCAAGCACCAATCCCTGCGACACCCAATGATCTTTGGACTTCAGAACAGAATGTTTTATTCCTGTTCACTGTTTCCTGTCAGCTCTCCTATTCTAAAACCATAATGATATTTTAAACCCAATCCTGTAACATTTGACTTTGCAAACTAGGCCAGGGTCTTTACCAAGATCCTTCTGAAAATCCAAATGCATTGAATCCATTGCTTCTCTGTATGTATCAACCAGTCAGTTTCTGAAATGTGTTTCCCATTTCATGTTGACCCATTACATAAGAACTAGGAGCATCAATAAGATCATGACTGATCATTTCATGGCCTCAGCTCCACTTACCCGACCATTCACCATTACCCTTTGTTCCTTTACTGCCCCCACAAAAATCTATCTGATATTTAAAGGCAATCAATGATAAAGCTTCAACTATTTCACTGGGCAGGGAATTCCAAGGATTCACAACCTTCTTGGTCAAGGAGTTCCTTCTCAAATCAATCCTAAATATGCTCCTCCTAATTTTGAAATTTTGTCCTCTTGTCCTATTCTCATCTGCTACTGGAAACATCCTCTCTATTTTTATCTTATCTATTCCCTTCTTAATTATACCTGTTTCTACCAGATTCTACCTCATTCTTTCAAATTCGAATCACATATAATTCTAGTCTACTCAGTGTCTCCTCATAAGCCAACCGCCTCAACTCCGGAACCAACCTAGCGAACCTTCCCTGCATCCACTATAGTGCTAGGACATACTTTTCAAGTAGGGAGACCAAAACTGCACACAGTATTGCAGGTGTGACCTCCCCAGCACACTGTACAGCAGCAACATAACCTCCCTGTGTTCAAACTTATTCATTTTCGCAATGAAGGACAACATTCCATTTGCCTTGTTAATTACCTGCTGCACCTGCAGAGTAACTTCTGTGATTCATGCACAAGGACACCCAGCACCCTCTGCACAGACGCATGTTGCATTTTTACCATGCAAATAATAGCCTTTTATAAGGTGTTATTCCTACCAAAATGAATGAAATCACATTTATTATAATTGTACTCCTTCTGCCAGACCTTTGCCCACTCACTTAAACTATTTTTGTCGCTTTGAAAAGTTTATCAGTCCTCTGCACATTTGCTCTGCCACTCATTTCCGTATCATCTACATTCTTTGAGATATTACACGTGCTCACCAACTCCAAATCGTCCATCTAAGCTGTGAATAATTGCAGTTCCAGCAGTGATCCCAGAGGCACACCACTAGTCACTGATCAGCAACCAGAAAATCACTCATTTATACCCACTCTCTGCTTCCTGTTAGTTAACCAATCCTCTACCCATGTGAATACATTACCCGTAATGCCATACATCTTTACCTTATGCAGCAGCTTTTTTGGCGGCTGTGTGTCGAATGCCTTTTGTAAATCTGGGTACACCACATCCACTGGGTACCCGTGTCATAATGTCTTCATAATTTTCCAGTAATTTAGTTAATCATGACCTGCCATTCATGAACTGATGCTGTGTCTGTCCAATGGAACAATTTCTATCTAGATGCATTGCTATTTTTTATTTGATTACAGCTTGAAATATTTTCCCATGTCAGGCTAACTGGGTTATAATTCCCATTTTTTTTTCTACCCTTTATAAACAGTGGTGTCTGATTTCCTGTTTTGTACTCTGCTGGAACTGTATCAGAGTCCAGTGAATTTAGAAAACAAATCATTTGCTATTTCTTCCACCACCTCTGTTGGTACCCTGGGATGCATTCCATCAGGCCCAGGAGACTTATCTAACTTTAGATCCATTAACTTTCCCAACACTATCTCTCTCATGGGAATGGCTGTTTCCAGATCCTCACCTACCTTCCTCTCTTTGACAATTCTGGCATCTTATTAGTGTCCTTCACTATGAAGACCGACTAAATATCTATTCAATTCCTCGGCCATTTCATCACGAAATAACCCTTCTCTGAAGGATCAATGCTTCCTTAGCGATTCTTTTCATTTTATATATTTTTAGAATCTTGTGATATCTGTCTTTATATTCGGAGGTAGTTTGCTCTCATAATCTATCTATCTTATGTTTCTGATGTTTCTTCACAGAATTTTTGTTGCTTTCTTTTACCCTTTATAGCTTTCCCAATCTTTTAGTTTCCCACTGATCTTTGCCATTATTTATGGCATTTATTTTATTTTGATAGCCTCCCTCATTTCATGAGACATCCATGGCAGATCACCCTTTTCCTTCAGTCCTTCCTTTTCACTGTTATATGCTGTTGCTGACCATTTGCAAAACAAACTAATTTGAAAGCCAGCCACTGTTCATCAATGATTCCACCTTAAAGTCTTTGCTTACAGTCAACCTTAGCCAACTCCTCACTCATCCTAAGTTTGTCTCCTTCTTTCATCTCAGGACCCTGGTATTGGACTTTATCTTCTCACCATCCATTTGTAATCTAAATTCAACTATACATTCTGTCCCAATAATTTCTCCCAAAGCATTCATTTGTTAATTTCATTCTTTTTCTCTCGAGAATTTCGCTTTCCAGTCTTGCTGGGAAGATTTGATTTGTTTGGTTTGTTTCCTTCTGTGAAGACTGAACTGAAGTAGTTGCTTCATAGTTTTGCTATTGCCCTGTACTCTATTCTCCTTCCTCTGGGTTCAGACTGTAACTTGTTTTCTCTAACATTTTCCATTGACAGTTCGCCCTTTTAATTCTTGTTAATATTCTCTTCAGGAACCCATCAATTCATGTTCACATCATACAATCATAGGGCATAGTCTTTGTACCGTCAGACATACAGCACGGTCTACACTCATCCCACTCTCCTTCATGAGGCCTATAGCCGGGAATGTTATGAAACTTCTAGAGCTCGTCCAAGTCCTATTTAGCTGTTATGTGGTTACCATAAAAGCTCCCCTCTCAGGAAGTATATTCCAGAACTCAACACCCTCTGGATGAAAAACAATCCTCAAATCCTCAAACCCTTCACTTTAAAAGTGTGTTTCCCTGGTTTTGCCCTTTGACTAAAAGGAACAACTGCTCTCTATCCACTCTATTCATGCCTCTCGTAATCTTATCCTTCTGAATCACACACCCCTCAGTCTTCTCTGCTCCAAAGTAAACAAACCAAGCTTTTTCCAGCTTCTCTCCACAGGTGACATGTTCCAACCCAGGCACCAACCTGGTGAATCTCCTCTGCACCCCCACCAGTGGAATCACATCATTTCTGCAATGTGGCTCCCAGAACT
Organism: Hemiscyllium ocellatum; assembly: GCF_020745735.1. Taxonomy (NCBI): domain Eukaryota; kingdom Metazoa; phylum Chordata; class Chondrichthyes; order Orectolobiformes; family Hemiscylliidae; genus Hemiscyllium; species Hemiscyllium ocellatum. The sequence goes on from NW_026867848.1 coordinate 53,574, forward strand.
CCGTACAGTATTCTACCTTGGCCGAACTAAAGTTCTGTATAGCTCTAATAATCTATGTTCCGATGAGTAAAAGCTATTTACGATTCCCAATGCCTTCTTAACTCAACTATTACCCTGGCCAGTCACATTCAGGGATGTGTGGAAAAGCACCCTCTGAGCTTCCTGGTGTTCTGCCATTCATTAAGTACTCCCCTTTCTGATTCCTTCTCCCAAATTGCATCATCTCATATTTATCACGGTTACATTCCATCTGCCATTGTTCTGACCATCTAACCATTCCACCTGTATCTTCCTGTAACAAAAGGCCTTCCAACTCACTGCCAATTACCCGGCCAATCTTTGTGTGAAGGATACACTGATTTATCACACACACTCCACCTCCTCCACATTCACATCTACATCCGTTATGAATCACAAAAATAATAAGCGATACAGCACTGTTCCCTGGGGTACAGCAGGGGTCACTGGTCTCCAGTCACACAAACAGCCTTTTCCCAAAACCCTCTTTCTGCTGCTTCTAAGACAATTTAAATGTCATTTACCAAGTTACCCATGATACCATGATATTGTACTTTCTTTATCAGTTTTGCATGTGAGGATTTGTCAAAGCTGTTGCACGAAAAGAAAACATATAAACGACCTCCACGAAAAAAATCAATAAACTTCGTTTGGCATGACCACCCTCTCATAACTTCATGCTGATGATCCCGGATCAAACATTGCCTCTCTCAATGAAGATCAATTGTCTCCTTCCCTGTTTTCCCCAATAGTTTACCTGACATTGATCTGATTCTCACTGATCTATAGTTCCCTGGTCTACCTGCACCAACCCTTCCTGTAAAGGATGTTCTCTATTACTCTGGCAACTCCCCAGTTACGAGATTCTACTTAAACATTTGAATCGGGGCATTTCCTCCCTTGTCTCCCACTGCAGCCTGTGATACAACTCTTCCAGACCTGGGGACTTGCCCAATTTTGTACCAGCCAAAACCATCCTTTCCTGCTCACATCTTATATCCATCTTCTCAAGAGCTTCCCAGTCCAGTCTTCTTGAAATATGTACCTGCCTCCTTCTTCTCCCAAGTAAAACGGATGTGAAGCTCACATGTCACAATCTAGCAACCTTCTCCAGCTTCACACACAGATTGCTCCCTCGGTGTATAATGGGCCCTAATTATTCCCTGGTTAATCTGCTCTGCTTGATGTCCTTGTGGAATATCTTGCGATTCTCGCTAATATTGCTCTCATTTGCCAATGCCCATGTCCGTCACTCCACTCTATGTGATTTTTTAAAAGTTTCATTTAGATCACCTCTCATTCTCTGAACCTCTCTGGAACACAGGGAGTGTTCCCTGATCAGACATCTTGACATCTGAGGCATTAATTTCGAGAATGTCCTTACAGACCTTGCAGTGTTTGGATAAATAAAAGACATTGCTTGTTTTTCATTAAATCATTTTTATGTACTTTACAAATTCACTGAAGCTAACATTATCCTCGCATCTTAATGGCTTGCATGACTCAGGCATGTACCATTAATATAAGAAAAAAAACTGCTTTGTATTCAGATATCACTTAAATTCAAAATATTAAGGTCAGTATTCCCAAAAGCTCCTTTCCAACAAAGTCTTCAATGAGCTGTTCTGATCACACATCATCAATTCCAGAACAACTTGATCTCTAGCTCGGTGTTCAACATATCGTTAAAGCAACCCACCTCAGAGACTCTCGTGAAATCCATTTTCCCAGCATTAACATTCACTTGGGTTTCAACTCTTTAGATGTAACTTGAAGCTGCCCATTATTACTGTAGTACCCACACAGTTGTATGTCTAACTTCCTGTTTTGGACCATACCCAACATTTGTATCACAATTTTGACTTTGGTATGTAATTCTGATAAATGTTTGCTTCTCCTTGCTGTTTCTGAGCTCCCCTTACCAGATTCTGTGGAATCTGCATGACATGGGCTCTGGCGACATTTTTGGTAGATTCAGTTGAGATGTTTGGCGAGGCATATCCTAACATGGATATCATCTCGCCACACCTCACCTGTTCTTCTCAAGTGTCATTGTGACGTTATCACCAGACCTCCCGTTATGCTGATGGGGTAGTGAAGGACAATGACCTTTTAACAATGCTGTGTACTTCCCAGAGAGCTGATACTGCTCTAACCTTCGTGGGAACCTTACAGCAGGCTGGTAAAGTGTTGCTGCTGGTGCACAGTATCTTAGTGAGACCACATCTGGAGTAATGCACACAGATTTAATCTCCTCACTGAGGATAGGATATTGGAATGAATTCAAAGATTGTTCCCACAACTGATTTCTGCAACAAAGATGTTAATCATAAAATCCCTGCAGTGTGGAAGCAGGCCATTTGGCCCATCAACTACACACTGATCCTCTGAAGACCATCCCATCCTATCCCCACCACCCACCCCACCCAATCTTTATAACCTGTCATTTTCCAAGATTGATGCTCCTAGCCTCCACATCCCCGGACATTATGGTTAATTGAGAGTGGCCAATCCACCGAACATGCGCATCTTGGGACTGTGGGAGGAAACTGGAGACTGAAATTGAACTGGGATCTATGGCATAGTGAGGCAGCAGCGCTAACCACTGAGCTACCCAGTGTGGGCAACACAACTTTCCTAAATATTTCAGCCCTTGAAAAGTCTCATTTGACCAGGGAGATTCATAAGTCCCCAAACCTCTCATTGAGCGACAGGAGGTGGACATTGAGATCTTGAGCGGCTTGGTCAGGAACAGGAGGAGAACATGCAAGTCTACACAGACTATAATGTTGGAACAGCAGGAAGACATTCAGCAAAGCGGCTGTGTAAGCAGAAACAGAATGAGTCCAATCAGCTATTCATGCCTCTTACCCAGCAATTCGAGCAGATCTTTTACAGCCTTGTGCTCGTTACACAGGAATCGTGAAAGGGAACGTCGAGGTTATAGAAAGAGAAGGACTTCGAATAACCAGCTTCACTCGGGGAATGAAAAGTAGTGAGAAAACTATTGAGATTGAAGACATTTTTTTTTTAGAATCCGTTATGAAGGAATTAATAACAGGAGATTTCCAAAGTCAAGCCACAATCCAGCACAGTCAACATCATTTTATGAAGGATACATCATGTTTGAATGATTTGACTAACTTTCTTTAATAAAGCCGTTACAAGCAAGGTTAATAATGGAGATCATATAGATGCATTATATCTGGACTTCCAGACATCAGTGCATAACGTGCCTCGCAAAATATTAATATGGAAGAGACGGACACATGGGGTTAGGAACAGTTTACTTGCCAGGCGAGAGGATTAGCTAACCAGTAAAAACCATGATATGGAGTCGCTGGTTTTGGACTGGTTTGGACAAGGTCAAAAATCAAATGACACCAGGTTAGGGGCCAGGTTAGAATCATTGCGCTGCTCCTTCATCAGGTGTAAGAGAGAGGAAGACATTAAACACACAAGTTATAAGGAAAGATCAAAGGCTTGTACAACTTTGTGGGCGGCACAGTGGCACAGTGGCAAGCACTGCTGCCTCACAGCACTAGAGACCCGGGTTCAATTCCCGCCTCAGGTGGCTGACTGTGTGGAGTTTGCACGTTCTCCCTGTATCTGCGTGTGTTCCCTCCGTGTGCTCCGGTTTCCTCCCACAGTCCAAAGATATGCGGGTCAGTTGAATTGACCATGCTAAATTGCCCGTAGTGTTATTAAAGGGGCAGAAGTAGGGGAATGTGTGGGTTGCTCTTCGGCGGATAGGTTTGGACTTGTTGGGCCGAAGGGCCTGTTTCCACACTGTAAGCAAGCTAATCTAAAAATAACTCATGCACATGATTGTACACCCCTAAGATGGCTCTTAAATACCTAATCAGTTAGAATAGAGATGCAAGTTTGATTGATTAATATGCAAATCGCAGAAGTTATTTCAAGTCCCTCCTGGAAATACCTTCAAGTAAATGAAATAACACTTGCGGTCAGACAATGTATTCTAAGCGTGAGACCTTGTTTGGACGCTATCTGTGTCTTCATCTGGAGTCAGACTGGTTTTATTTACAAAGTAGGAGTTTGTGAAATATCACTTGACTGACTGTATGTTTTAGAACAAAATAAAATGCATCTGCAAATACAAATGGGCAAATGCAAATTCACCCCGCAGATTTATATTTGCATACATGTGTGTGCGTATGTAGGAGAGAGATGCGTGTCTGTGTGAAGGGGGTAGGGGACAGAGAAAGACACGCTATGTACGTGAGAGAGAGTGAGGAGGAGTGTGTTTGTGTGAGTGCGGGAGGGAGAGAGTGATTGTGTGTGTGTGACAGAATGGAGTGTGCGTGTGTGCAGGTGAGAGAGGGAGAGGGAGAGGGAGAATGTGTGTGGAGCAGATAGGGAGTGTGCATCAGTGTATGTAACGGGGAGAGTGAGAGTATGTGATTGTCCAGGCGAAAACACAGACAGATAAAGCAAATCCCTTTCCCCACATACACTCACTGCGTGCTTTCAGAGCTTCACTTCTCTGCAGCCTCTGCTCCGTTTATTATTCATGTTACAGACCCAGTAACTACAGTCCCCATGATCTAGAGTTGGATCAGTAAATCCTAAGGTCTCCCTGAATGTCTGAGGCAGCTCACAGCACAACCTCCAGCAAACCATCCCCAGCACTTCCACTGACTTTTCAATAACAGGAGTTAGTCAGAAGCCCCTCAGCTCTAAGTTAGGTGCCTGTTCCTTTACAATTAGACTCTAGGATTTTTCTCGTGTTACTGACTGCACGATCAACTGAGAGACAAACAGAGGGGTTCCGTGTGCAGGCGCATACCAAGATTTCAAACACGTGAGTCAAAGCGGCTGGAACACCCCTGTCTATGGAGAACCAAATGGGACACATCGGGAAGGGAACAACAGCCTGACACACACCGTATCACTGTTTCTGAGCGTCACAATGATAGCAATCGATACAGGAGGGAGTCAAAAACTAAGGCAAAGATGCAGATAAAAAATCAAACAACTTATTAACTGATAACTTGCTGAAAATATGGATAAGGAGATGGGGGGATTGGAATAACTGGATAAATGAGACAACAGTGGGCCAAATCACAAGAATGCAAACAAAGAATAAAGACATTGCCAGATCTGCTGGAATGGTCCATTGCCTCAAATTCTGAATCTGCTTCACAGAACCAGCCCAGACATCATAAATTGGGGTAAGGTAACGGCTAAGATGGAGAGCTGTGCAGGCTGTGCTAGAGGATTACTTCATAAACTGGACTTTCTGCACAACATGGGGAGCATCGCAAACCTTTGCCAGGATTTTACAACTCTCTACCACCACCCTCTGCCTCCTAACTTTGAGCTAGTTTTGCATCCAAATGACTTTCATATGAATCAACCTTGTTAAACAGACGACTAGGCGCAAAGTTATTCAACGCCTTACTGAAGTCCAGATCGACAATGTACAAAACTCTATCTTAATTAATCTTTTTAATCGCTTCTTCAAATAATCTCAGTCAAGTCAGTGAGACACAATATTGCTTGCAAAAAGTTATGTTGGCTATCCCTAATCAGTCGGGACCTTTCAAAATACCTGAAAATCCGATGACTCATAATCCCTTCCAACAACTTAGCCACCACTAACGTCAGGGTCACTAGCTTTTCCTTATTACCCTTCTCAATCCTTTAAGTAGTGGCACCACGATACCCAACCTCCAGTCTTCCGGAACTTTACCTGTGGCCATTGATGATAGCAAGAACCCCAGCAATCACTCCCATGGTTTCCCATAGAGTTCTTACGTACATCCAATAAAAGTCAGAACATTTTCCTCCCTTTGCATGTTTTAAGACCTCCAGCGGCTTTTCTGTAATGCAGACACTTTCCTAGACGTCACTACTTATTTCCCAAGTTCTCCTGCTTCCATATCCTCCTGCACGGTAAATACTGATACAAAATATTCGTCCAGTATCTCCCCCATTTCCTATGGTTCTGCACGTGGGCAGTCTTGCTGATCTTTAAGGATGTCCTATTCTCTCCACAGTTACTCCTTTGTCATTGACGCATTTGTAGAAATGCTTTGTATTCTCCTTAACTCTATTTGCCAAAGTTATTACATGACTCATTTTTATGCTCCCAATTTCCCTCTTAACTATACTCTTGTTGCCTTCAGAATCTTCTAGTGATTCACTTTAAATCAGGAATTAAGAGGCTAATGATGACCATTCCGATTATCGGAAAAATCCATCTAGTTCACTGACATCCTTTAAGGAAACAAACTGCCATTCTTTCCTGGCCTGGCCTACAAGTGACTCCAGACTCACAGCAATGTGGTTGACTTCTAACTGCCCTCTGGGAAATTAGGGATGGGTAATAGATGCTTGCCAAGCCAGGGACGCCCTCATCGCATGAATGAATTAAGAAAAAAAACTGGCTCACCACACAGCATGCAGCACCTTCTCCTCTCTCTCTCTAACTCTCTTTCCCCTCTACTATAGCTCCTTCACTATTAGAGCCACATGGATACAACAGAGTTGACTGACTCTCTCTGGACACGTCACCTACTCCCACCCCCACCCCCTTCCCCACCTACACCGTCTACTATTCCAGGACAAACAGCTCGGAATAAGATTGAAAGAGTGAAGCCGGGTGGTGGAGTGCCCAAAATCCATCTCCGCAACCCCACCCCGCGCCAAATTTACCTGTGTATCTGCATTTGACTCTGTGAGTATCTATACATGGGTGTAGGTCTGACACTGTCTGCAGTGTTTAAAATGACACGATCTCTCCCTCAACAGGCCTCCACACCCTACTGCAGTAACAGTGGCAGAGGGTGATAACCTTCGAAGATTCAGTCTGGGTGGGAGAGGGGGCTGTATCTCACATCATCATCCAAACAGACAGCACCATCAACACATACACCTCCCCACCAAACCACTAAACCCCAAAGCAACACACACACAATGCTGGTAGCTGGAGGGTTGCAAATATACTTGGGCCTGTCAGAATGGAAATGCTCACCCCTGAGTGAACCATTTTGTCAGGGGATGGGGTGAATTTATTTCTCATTCTGTGACTTTCAATGCTTAAAAATTACGTGAGAAAGTATTGAAAAGTCCCGAAAAAGGCCCAGTGGTGTTGGTAATGATGCAGGAACAACATCACTTAGTATCAGACAAAACTGTTCTGTGCTTCCAACGATATTATTTGAAAAATCAAACGGCCATGCAATTTGAGAGATTCACAGCAAAGAATTTATTATCTTCTCAGAGTTAACAACTGGGCCACTGATGCAGTGTTGCGGGGAGGCCCGCAGGGAGAGGTATTGTAAGAATCTGTTCATAAAACTCAGTGGTTTGCACTGGTGCCTAACGGTGCCAGGCACCCAGGCTCGATTCCACCCTCGGGAGACTGTCTATGTGGAGTTTCACATTCTCACCGTGTTTGACAGGGTTTCTACCAGGTGCTCTGATTTCCACCCACAGTCCAACGATGTGTATATTAGGTGAATTGGCCAAGATAAATTGTCCATAGTGCTCATGGATGTGTCGGTTAGGGGCGGTAATCAGGGGTAAACGTAGGTTAGTTTGGAAATGGGTCTGGGAGGGTTAGTGTTTGAAGGGTCAGTGTGGATGCGCTGGGTCAAAGGACCTGTTTCTACACTGTAGACATTCTATGAAATCTATGAACAACAGGGACAGACAGAGAGAGTGGAGGAGGGAGACTTTGATTCCAATTTCAATGTATCTACATTAAAAACAACATTGCACAGCCATGCAGACAGGCATACACATAAACTGAGATACTGACACGAACACAACTAACACATGCCCACAGAGATACCCACGTAGTCATGGACATTTACACAGAAACATATAAACATTACCCCACATACAGGCACACACTTCCCTTAATACAGAGATACACACTTTTTTATTATTATTAAGTTATCAATGGTCAGTCGGAGAAGGCAGGAGAATGGCATTTAGAAATATTTTAGCCGCAATCAAATGCCATGGCAGATACGATGGGCTGAATGGTCTGATTCTGCTGCAGTGTTCATTTCTCATTTGATCTTGTGGTGCCTGAGATTGTCTTACCACGAGGCCAGTGGAGGCAGAATTGGCTAAGTATTTGATTTAGGAGAGTTAATGGGAATGTGGACAGGTTTGAGGGGCTGAGTGGTTAATATCTGTTTCTGATTGTCGACTACTTATATATCAAAAGAGTGGTGATTGGTTTGAGGGGAACACATTTTTAGAATAAGGACATTCCCATTTCTGACTGAGACAGGGATGTTTGTTTCTCTTTCGGGTTGTGTGATCTGTGGTGTTTTCGTGCCCAAGGAGCAGTGAAGACTGGGTTACTGAAAATATTCAAGGTTGAGTTCCATAGATCTTTGATGAACAAGATAATCCAAGTTTATTAGGAACAGACAGGGAAGGGATGTTTAGTTACAATCCCATCAACAATGCATATTCTGAATGGTGCAGCAGGTGCGAGGGGCTGAATGGCCAGCTGTTGCTACTAACACATCTGTTGTTCTCTCAAGCACTACATAATGTTACAGGGGTAAAGAAAGATCTCATTCAGCCAGTCAGCATCATGATAATGAGACAGGAGGAGACCATTCTGCCCTCGAAGGAGTTATGCAGGAATAGATTGAAGTCATGCAGATCACTAAGTACATTACACAATGTAAGATGAGGCCATCCAACCTTTCCAGCTTTCTGCCCAGCAACAGGGGAAACCTGGTTAACTATCTGGGAATAAACATTCGGGATAGATGATTATTTTCAGGTTGTAAAGTTGTAACTTGGTGGTGTGTCTCAGGGATCAGAGTGAGATTATCAACTATTTACAGTCTATACGAATGACTTGGATGAGAGGACTGATTGGCTTGGAGCTCAATTAGCTCATTCATCAAGATAATCATTTAACTGGACATGGAGAGTCTGCAATGGGATACAGACAGAGGACGTTAGTGAGCAAATCTTTGGCAGAAAACAGTATAATGTGGGTTAAGGGAAGTCAGTGTTGTGTTGAAATGATAAAATAACAGTAACCTGCTTAAATGGAGAAACATCGATGAGCTCATTGGTACAGAGGGATCTGGACGTCCTGGTACATGAGCCACATAAAGCTCGTCAGCAGATTCTGCAATTGATTAGGATGATGCTGTTTCATGCAAGGGCTATTGGGTATAATCATCAGGATGTTTGACTGCATGTGTACAAGACAATGCTGAGACTACATCGGATATATTGTGTCTAGGAATGAAACACTAAACTGAAAGAAAAATATGCAATTGTTTTCGAAGCTTTTTACAGCTGTTTCGCTTTACTCTTAGCTGGAATGAAGGCCCGATGGAATCATAGTGTCATACAGCACGGAAACAGATCCTTCAGTCCAGCTCATCTGCACCGACTCTACATTCCAATCTGATGGAGTACCATTTGCCAACATTAGACCTATAGTGGTGTAAACCCTTCTTATTCATACACCATTCATTGTCTCTTCAATGTTGTTATTGCACCAGCCTCCAGCACTTACGCTGCCAGCTCATTCCATACACACACTACCCACTGCATAAAAATGTTACCCTTCAGGTATCTTTATAATCTTGCCCTTCCCACCTTAAATCTGTACCCTCTGGTTTGGACTCCTCTGGCCTTGGGAAATAACCTTGGCTGTACCCCGCCTCCATTCCCCTCAAGGCCTCTACAAGGGCCTCTACAGCACTTCATGGCTGAGAATGAGAGATGTTCATATTGAACCATATAAGACCATGAAGAGAGTTTATAGGGGCGTAGCTAATGGATGAGAGAATAAAACTAAGGATTCAGTTTTAGAAAACAACATGCTCATATAGCTACTATGAAGACATACATTTATTGCACAAAAATTATGCGGACACATATAAACGTGCCTTCAAATTACAAATTACAAATCATTTCAAAATGGAGCAGATAACAGGGATGGAGTCATGCAATCAGGGAAATGTTCAATCAGACCTGATATAATGCAGGTTGGTGTTTCGGTTACATTATTGAAGGTTTCAGATCAGAGAAGGAGAAAATGTAACCTGTCGGACAAGCAAACAGCCATTGCTCCATCTCTACGTGTACTCATCTACAGCGACATATGAGAGCTGTAAACCAATCAGCCAACTTTAGCACTCTTTGAGGATTCCTGCTGAGGACTCATTGGGATCTCTCCACTCACTGCAGCAAAGTGAATTCAGCCATATCCAACTGTTCCAGGTGAACATCCAGCGCGAGCAGCTTCTGTGAGATAGAATAACTTCAGAGGCAGAATAACAATTGAAACATTTTCAGTTTTGCTTTTGTCAAGAAATTAACTGTTATTTGGACAAAGCTCTTCTGAACTAATATTCTGTTGAGTTTCAATTTTTTCCTGTTCTGCGTTCAGACGTGTGTGTGTGTGTGTGTGTGTGTGTGTGTTGTGTTTTTGTGTGCATGTTTCCATGTCTCAGATTTATAGAAAATAAATGTTGATGTACATATTGTCAATGTCCAAATTGTATCTCATTTATGTATCCATCATAATTCGAGTAACGATACTTTGGCTTTAGATTAGATATTTTTTTAAAAATTGAGGAAACCTGTCTGCCTTCTTCCTAACGCTGAACCTGACCCAGTCTGAGACAGATATCTTTTGCAATATCACACGCTTCGTTACATTGATAATTTGTCGTGAACTCTAGAGGAATGGATCTAGAAACAGAAACAATGACCCTCTCACCTTGGTAGGAACAGGGATAAGGAGGAATTCTCAAAATGCTATTTGAGTGGGAATTCTCTGCCCCACAGGTTCGTATATTCGTTAAACATTTGACGGGCAAGTGACTCAAAGATAATGATCTGCGGTTGGGAACGTGGGACTGGGACTGCAATCTGATTAGTCACAATCTTAGTTCCTGGTGGGGCAGGGACCCACACCTGTTTCTCAGTTCTACTTTGTCCCATTCCATTCAGCCCCTCAATCTGCTCTCAAGAGCAGTTGGAGACGACTTGATCCTACGACCTGGTGCACAGAAACCGAGGTGACCATTCAGACGCTGAATAGAGTCAGACATGATTTGGTGTGAATTGGAAAACGCTCTTGCGAAAAGAGTACGTGTTACTGTGAAACAGTCCCCTCCTCTCTCTTTACAGAAGTTTCCTGGTTCCATTTATTGGTCATGGTGTAGACCTAGATTTAAAGTGAATAATTCCCCGATACTGTACCCAGATAGTGATCACAAAATCCTCTTGTGCCGACGGTCACTCTCCTCTGTGAGAAGGAAACACACCACACACATACAGCGTGACCTTTTGACATCAATGAAATATATGAACAGCAGGAGTGAATGACTGGCCTTGATAACAAGGCAGTATTTGACTGATGCTAGTATCAAGGTACCTGAAGAAAATGGAACTTTGACCTCCCTCATCTAATTTAGGAAAAGCCAGGAAAAAAGGATGCTATTGATCCAAAGAGTCTGCACCAGCTCCGAAAAGAGTTATCCAGCAAGCTCAATTCTCCAATCATATCTCTGTATCCCTCTAAATTCATCACTCATCTGGTACAGCAGTTTACCAACATTCAATTCAATAAGCTTTTCCCAGCACATCAATTTTATTAATTCTAAATTTTCTGAAGTTCCCCACTTTCGCAGTCACCCTGTTCTCAATTTTTTCCAAAAGATTTTCTGTTGTTTCTTCTGTTTGACAGAATCAATGTGTTCACCTCACTGGACAGAGATGGTCTCTGTCACCACGTAAATGCGTGAGAGGATGGAACTCTGGCATAATGGATAAGGCCCCCATTCCTGCCTGGGAAGTTCCTGAATCAAAATGGTTGATGGGCATTTTGAGTGCAGCCCTCTCTCTGGTTTGAGACTGCACAGCTCTGTGACCTCCACACTGTTGAAATAATCTGGTTTCGCTCTTTGCACCTGGGAAAGGTATACCATTGGGAAATATTTGTGCAAATCTCGGAAAGGACAGTGCAGTGCCCTGCTCCACCCTACGCAGTCTCCGCAGACCCAGATACACTATAAAATCTATCTCCGTACCTTGCACAGAATAGGAACACCAGACTCTCTGGTCCCCCTGAATGAATGCAGCAGCTGACAACACAAATCCAAGAAAACCATCCAGAGAACCGATATTGACTTTCTAATGTAAGGTGCAAGTCAATACTTACATATATGGCACAACCACTAATGTATAAACTGCCTATCTCCCCTCTGTTCCTATTCCTGGCTGAAAAACGGTTACATTTCTGTGCCGTCCCTGAAATATGAATACTTCTGCTCTCCATGGAAATAGTTGACAATGTAACTGCACAATTTTCTTTACCTCAGTCATGATAACAGCAACACCGCCACTGATGGTGGAGATGCTGGGGAGGTGATGGTCTAGCAGTGTTTTCTCCACACTAAAAATTCTGAGATTTCCACAAATATTTCCCAATGGTAATGACACAAACCCGGACTTCAATCTCGCCACAGCAGATGGTGGTATTTCAATTCAATAAAATATTTGGAATTAATATTCTAATGAAATATTGATGGTTGTCAAAACTAAGAACATCTGGCACACTAGTGTCCTTCAGGGAAGGAAATTTGCTATCTTCACTGGTCTGGCCTACATGTAGTTCCAGACCTTCAATAATGGTAGACTCAAATGCCCTTTGAACTGGCCAAGTCAGCCAGTCAGTTATAACACTACAAGGTCTCAAAGAAGTGTCTCCAGACCGACTGAAGCACTGCCAGTCTACAGTACATCGAAGTGCAGTGGTTCAGAGAGGCAGTTCCCCAGACCTTCTCAAAGGCAACTCGAAAAGAGTAATAAGTGCTGGCCCAGCACCAACACCCATGTCCCATTAATGAAGAAAAGAAAATGACCACACCGGGGATGGAGAGATAGATGTGACAGAACTCACTTGAAACAAGGGCTTGGATATATACCAACATGGGCATTATACTCAGGAATATAGGAAAAAGTGAAAAATAAATGAAAATTGACTCGCAATTTATTTCCATACCAGCTGATTATCCACAGTCCCTTTGTTTTTTTTCTATATCCCTATTTTTGCACATATTCAACACAATCCTCCACACGCATTACACTATTTCCCAGTTGCTTCCACATCTAATGCATACCGAGTGAACTCAAAATGATAACTCTGTTTTTCTCTCGACAAAGGCTACCAAACGTGCTCCGTTTCCCCAGCCCTCGGTTTTTTGTTTGTTTCAGAATTTCAGTATTTTTCTTTGTTTGATTTCACGTTTTATTTTTTGTTATTGACATTGGCCCAGCGAGTCTGCACTGAGCCTCTGCAGAGCATAGCACCCAGACCCACCTCATACCCCTTTCCTGCATTTCCCATGGCTAACCCGCCCTCTACCCTGTCCCTGGGCCTCCAATTCCTATCACACCTAGCAGCACATGGCGGATATTTTAGCATGGTTCATCTACTGAACCTGTGTGCACTGTGGGAGGATACTGAACCTGTTAGAGGTGTACAAGAGCATGAGGGGTACGAGCAGAGTGAATACTCAGCAGCTCTTCCCCTGCGCCAAAGGGTTAAAAATATGGGAGAACACGTTTAAATTGAAAGGCTAGACACTAACAGAGGATTTGTTGAATCTGTTTGAATCTGGACGATGGTTTGTGTCTAGAATGTATTGCCTGAGAGGGTGGATAAGGAAGGAAACTTCACAAACTATATAAAGCACTTGTATCAGCATTGGATGGTGCAGACTCGATGGGCCTTGTCTTTAATACATGATTTCATGTGGTGGCAGCCATGAAAGCTCTGATGTATTCTGAAGCAGCAACCAAAGAGACTTGTTGGTTTGTTCCATCGAAGTGTACTCAGTAAGCAACGAGATTACAAACCAGGAACATCCCATGGAGTATCAGTACTTACTCCAACTAAGACAGTCCAGAAGTCTCTGAAAACATCCATGTTAATTCACATGCTCAGTGCAAGAATCGTCCAATGATGGCAGCAGCATTATTTCAGCTATTTGACCTCATTATTTTAAGGACACCCAAAACATAGAAACAAGCTTCGCTTCATTATTATATAGACTTCTCGTGTAAGATTGCTATTTCTCTGAAGAATACTAAATTCTTTCTCACATATTGACAAAGAGTTTCTTTTCCTGCGAGTTGCTCATCACAGTATGGCGGCTTGTGTAACACTCCATCCACCAGCAGTAATATTTACTCGCTGTTAAACCAGCACATGAGATGCGCAGCTGGCATTCCCTCTCAACAGCCACGTGGGTGGACTAACCCCAACTGGACTGGAACGTTTCAAGGGCAATTAATGCTTGTCTAGATACATTAAAATCCCAAATGAACTAAAAAGACAATTCGATTTTCCAATAATTATTAAACAATTAGTACATCTTATTGATCTGATGAGTTCATCACTCTCGTTGAAGTTATGTGATCTATTTCTATGGAACCACATCGTGCATGTACTGAAGGAACAAAAGCTCAGGTCACAGACACAAGGTAATGCAGCATTTAAACGCAAAATGCCAGGGAATAGTAGGGCATAGATCTTCAGGAAACTGGAAATACTTAGTTTGGTGTTTTCTGTCTGTCAAAGATGTTATTGGGCTGAAAGGCCGGTTTCTATGCTATATGGTTCTATTACTTTATTTGCTGGAAACAGAGAATGTGATCTCACTATTTCCATAGATTGTGGGCATCAAATAGTGAGTAATACAATATCCAAGGGCACACAGGGATTGAAGATATATCATTCTCCCTTCACCATCAAATTGTTAAGAACCCCGTTTCTTTCTTTGTAACTTACCTGTTAGTGTTCCCGCACCACAAGAACCCCTGGGGTTTATCACCAAACTAAACACAGGCAACAGAATGCTGGCCTTGGTAATGAAACGCACCTCACAAGAACAACTGAAAGGAATCTGCTGTATTAAAGTTATTCATTCGACGTAATATGATTTCTAAAGCAGTTTCAAGCGTGGCTTTCCCTTTGTCCTATGCTCTTGACCTCTCTATAACATTATCAATCTTTCCTGAGTGCTTTTGAGTTCAGTTTAAAAGTCACATATGGAAAGCTGTGCCCAATAATCTGAAAGGAAAAGTTTTCATGTTCATGACAAGAGTGTCATTTTTTTTTCAGTACCTAAAGACAACAGAAATGTAGAAACTAACATCAAGTAAGGAATAAAACCAGCTCCGACATGCGATAAGGTCGTGGATGATCTGATTGTGACCTCAGTCAAACATTCCTTCTTTGCCCTTACAATGTTAGTGTGTCATTCTTAGTCAAGAATCTGCCTGCCTCTGCCTTAGGAATATTTAATGACTTATTCTCCATTGCTGTCTGGAAAGAGAATTCCACAAAGACACAACACAATGAGATGATGACACCAAATCTCCATCTTCTTAATAGAAATATTCTTCAGTTTTATAATCCATCCACTCATAGGAATCTTTCACACAAGCTGAAATATTGTTTCAGAAGTCAACTTGAAGGACTACTTGGAATATTCTAGAGTTAAACAAGATCACATGTTGTTCGCGAAAAGCCCAGAAGATCCAGGTCCAGTCAATTCAAGATTTCCTCCATAAATAAATCCCAGGAGTCAGCTGAGTGAATCTTCTGTGGATTGCATTTCATATCATTGTGGCCATCACTCTCTAGGCGTGGTTACACCACTACCTTGTAGATCTTTAGAAAATCGCCCGCACTTTTAAAAGTATTCTGTTTCAGAAAGTTTCAACATTTATCTTACCTCCCTAAAAAATTGATGAACCCATAAAGTTTTTATTTTGTAATCCAGGTGCCCGGTTCCTCTGTGCCTAAAGCCAATCTCTCCACTGAAATAATACACTACGTTTCCATTAAACCCGCCAATATCTTTGAGCACAGACACATTTTTCCTACTATGTTCCATACACCATTACTTGCCTGTTCACTCGTTCCATCGTATATCTCTTTACAGACTCGTGTTCTCTTCCTATCTTCCTTCTCTAACAGTTTAAACAGTTTGTATTCTTCCCTAATACAGACAGACTATTTGGTCGAAGAAACGTACTGTGGCGACATTTCAAAGTAAGTTAAAATGAAATATTTTTACTCCATGTCTAAACTATAAATTTGAGACAAAGCTAAAGTGTTTTTCAGTCCCATCACTCAGTTCCCATTACTCAAAGGAAGGTCAGATGGTGTGGAATGTGTGTGGGTAGAATTGAGGAACCGCAAAGGTGTAAACCATAGTTGGAGTAATGTACTGGCCTTTGAATCATAGTCAGGGGCTGGGGCGCATGATAGACCAGGAGATTGAATATATATGTAGGAAAGGCAAAGTTACAGTGAGTGGGGGGATTTCAATATGCTGGTGGATTGGGAAAATCAGACTGGTGGTGGTTTGCAAAGAAAGGAATTTGTGGAATGTCTTCGAGATGGCTTTTTGGAGCAGCTTATGGTGAACGCAACAAGGGAATGGACAACACCGGATTTAGAGTTGAGCAATGAGGCAGAATTGAGAAAGGAGCTGAAGGTGAAGGAACCCTTTGGAGGCAGTGATCCTAATATGATTGAACCTAAACTTCAATTTGAGAGGGAGAAAGTAGAATCGGAGTTAATATTACGGTTTACAAAGGCACCGACAAAGACATGGAAAGACAGTGGAACAGTAATGGCGGGAGTTTCTCGAAGCAATTTAGGAGTCACAGCAGAGATTCATCCCGAGTTAGTAGAGACATTGTACAGGGAGGATGAGGCATCCACAGATAACTGGGGAATGCATGGCTCGGGTAAAAGAAAAAAAGAAAGCAGATAACATGGCAAATGGCAGTGGAAAACCAAAGGATTGGGAAGCTTACAAAGAGGAACAGAGGGCAACAAAATAAGAAATAAGGAGGGGGATGATTAAATATATGTAGTTAAGCTATCCAGTGATAGAAAGGTTGACTGAAGGAGTCTCTTTAGATATATTAAGGGCAAACACGGGAAGAAATAGTATATATTCGGGCACTGGAAAATGACGCTAGAATGATAGTAGTGTGGAACAAATAATAGATGAGAAACTGAATAATTATTTCACGTCAGATTTCACGGCGGAAGACATGAATAATATCTGGAAAATTCAAGAGCGTGAGGAGGCAGAGCTGATTAGGGGAAGTTGCTCGAAAAACTAAATGGGTAAATAAGCTGGATGGAGACATTAATGGTGATATTTCACAAATCATTGGAATCAGAGAGGGTAGCAAAAGACGGGAAAATTGTGAACACGACACCCTGTTTGTTTTTAATGAAAAGAAGATTTTTGAATTTTTTTTATAAAAATTACAAAAATAGTACAAACTAGTGTATTCTGCTTTACAATATAATAACAACCCCAATATAGAATTTAAAAACAAACTACTAATCTATTTTCCAAATTAGCAAACCATAAAATAGGATATCCTACATTACTAAAACTAAACAAAAGGAGAAAAGAAAATAAACAAGTAAATAAATAATTAGATACATATGTTTTAAAAATTATATTAAGTCATAACAGCACCCGTATTGACACAGGATTCTTCCTCCCAGGTGCCCCCAATCCAGCCAGAACCATCCCCACAGCTAAGCAAAGGCCCTGAACAATATGGATGATATATCTGTGTCAACGTATTTCAAAAAGGTGTGCAATGTTCTATAAAATAATTCCGTCTTTTGGTTCACCATATTTGAAGTCTTCACCCTCAGGGTGAAGACACCTCCACACATCTACTAGCCCTAACTCCCTACTCAGATCCGCCAACTGCCTTGATATCAAAGATACGCCCGCAGAGATCTTAGGTATTCTGTCCACCCCTGGGTTGATGATACAATTACAATCTCTCCCTATAATCGTGTGGTGCACCCCGAGAGCCATCAACTTGGACAACGTTTCCATCACAAATTTAAAAGGGCGCGCCGGGGGGCAATGGAGAATCAAAATCCCATATTCTTCTCCATATATTAAGGTTTTTATCATTCTATAGCATCCAGACTTATCTTTTATTGGCTTCGCATTTGGAAGGGAAAATTCGTCTGAATAAGAATGGCTACTCCCCTACTTTTTGAGCTTAAAGATGAAAAGAACACCTGGCCAAATCCACCCTATTTCAGCCTCGAATGCTCCTTATCAAGTAAATGCGTCTCCTGTAGAAAGGCTGCATCCACCCTTTCTTTTTCAAGACTTGATAATATCTTGTTCCTTTTGATTGGTGAGTAGCTCTCCTTGACATTTCCGGTGCACCAACTAAACGAATGGCTAGCCATGATCGTCCAAGCAAGCCCGAGACCCCGGAGGAAGAATAACCCCACCCAAAAGACATTGACGTTAAACCAAAAACGAATCATACGTGAAAACACTCTTTAAGCAGCGAAATTAAAACAACTGAGAACTACTCCTAAAAACAAATGGCGTAAAACATATTTAAAAGGAGACGTTCCCCCTTGTTCACAAGGGGCACGACTAGCTTCCAGTAATCCCGCCACAACATTTCCCAGCCAGAACCATGTACTCGGCCCAGGCATTACAAAATAGAGTAAATAAATTCCAATACCTTATAAGAAGAGGTTAAAAGGGTGGGAGCTAACCCACCTCCCCCGCCCCCCCCCCCCCCCCTCGACCACACCACCTTCTCCTCATCAAATGCCTTCCTCTTTCAGACCACATTATCCTGGAGCCCTTGTAATATCATGACATGGGTATCCTTCCCCAGCACTCGACGACTCGAGCAGCATCTGCTTTTCCCTGTAATGTTGAAGTTGAACTAGGACTGGGTGGGGGTTCAACCCGAACCCGGCCCAGCTCCGACTCCAGTTTCAGCAGCTGTGGGAGCCATTTCTTCAGGAAAGCAAAACGCTGGGCTTCCTCTTCCCGTTCGGGAAGGCCCAGTAACCGAATATTTTTCCGATGACCTCGACTTTCGAGGTCGTCAATATGTTCCTCTAAGGTCGGGACTCGATTTTCCAGAGCCCAGACCTGACCCATGGATAACTCAGCAGTGTTCTTGGAGGCAGTGGTCCATTGCTCTGCATCTCAGACACGCTGCCCGAGTTTCTCGATCTCTCCGTCATGTTTCTGCAGCATGACCGAGATTGACTCCCACTTTCACTGGGTCTCTTCAATGGACTCATCAATCTTTTCTCGAAGTGTAACAAGCTCAGAGATCAGGCTCGCCTCTGCAGGTGAGTCCCCCGCGGCGGCCGCAGCTGTCTGCCTTGCTGCGAGGTAGGGAGAGGTGGGCTGGGCAGGGGTCTCTGCTTGTTGTGAACAGCGAGAGCCTTTACCTTTGGTCATTTTAAAAAGCGTCAAATTATAAAGTTTGATGTAGAATGGCCAAGGTTGCTGGGCAAAAACTATTTTAAACAATTTAAAAGGTGAGGTGAGGTGAGGTGAGGGTGGGTACCCCACTTTGTCTGAGTCTTGGGCAGAGCTCTGCAGACTCATACCTACTTGGTCGCCGCCATCATGGATCTCGTTGACACCCTGATTCAATGGGGAATAAGGCCAAAGGCTGAAAATTATTAACTGATTAGCTTAACCCCAGTCGTGGGTAAGTTCCTCGAATCCATTGTGAAGGATGAGATTTCTGAATGTTTGCCAGTGCATGGTAAAGTAGGGCGAAGTCAGTATGGTTTCGTCTAATGATTCATGCTAATGAATCTGTTAGAATTGTTTGAGGATGTGACAAGCAGTTTAGACCAAGGAGAGCTAATGGATGTTATTTATCTGCACTTCAAGAAGGACGCTGACAAGGTGCTTCACAGGAGGATGCTGAGTAAGATAAGGCCCCATGGTGTCAGAGACAAGGTACTAGTGTGTACAGAAGCTTGACTGTCTGGCAGAAGGTAGAGAGTGGGAATAAAAGGGTCCTTCTCAGGATAGCAGCCGATGACAACTGGTGTTCCGCAGGGGAACCAAAACTTTTTACTTTGTACATGAACAATTTAGATGAAGGAAATGAGGGCACTTCGGCGAGACTTTTAGATGATGCAAAGGTAGGTAGTGGGACAGGTATTATTGAGGAGGCAGGGAGGCTGCAGAAAGATTTAAAGAGGGTAGGAGAGTGGCCAAACAAGTGGCAGATGGAATACAACCTGAGAAAGTGCGCGGCGATGCACTTTAGTAGGAAGAAGAGAGACGTGGACTATTTTATACATGGGGAGAAAATTCAAAAGTCTGAAATACAAAGAGTGTTGCGAGTTCCAGACCAGGATTGTCTCAAGGTAATCGTGCAAGTTGAGTCAATAGTTAGGAAGGTAATGTATCTGCCACACAATGTGTTTGAAATCTTATATTCATCAAAAGAATTGAGTCAACTCTTATAAACAATAATATCTGTTTATTGTACAAAATTAATATTAGAACAATAAAACGTATTATAACGTAATGCAAAATACTAAAATTATCTTATGGTTTAACTTAACTTTGGATGATCACATACCACTCCACTAGAAGTTGACCGGTAACCACGTGGAGAAGTCTTCTTGTTCTTCTGATGGTCTTGTAGCTGTCTTCTCTTTCAGTGGGTATTCTCGAGTTACCACTCTCTGAGGGGTTTTATAGTGATTCTTATCCTTCCAAGTCATCACATCTTTTGGGAGGGTGTGGAGGATCTGCCAATAAAATGATCAGGTTCATTTACTCTGTTCAATCAGACTCAACCAAGTGTTGTCACATTGATGGCCCAAGGGCGACATTCCATTGTCCCATTCAGGTCCAATTTCAGGTGTGTATTACACGGTCTGTTGCTTCAGGTTTCTTTGCAACCATTTGTGGGGAGCTGCAGCCTGTCTGGATTCTGCAGCATGTGGATGAGCACAGAGACTTTGGTCAAGGCTGGGTTCTACTTCCCAGCATGCTTTAATCATTGTTCATTTTTGTAACTCCATGGTAAATTTGCTATTGTCCATCGTAAGATTATTATTTCAGTTGGTTAATCTGGTCAGAAAGGCAAATACAGTGTAAATTAGATTAGATTAGACTTACAGTGTGGAAACACTGTGGACTTACAGTGATGGCATTTATTTTCAGAAGACTTGAATATTACACCAGCGATGGATTTCTGCGGGTCTATCAGACTCTGGACAGACCACATTTGTTGTATTGTGTACCGTTTTCGGCCCCATAACTCTGGAAGGATGTACCGCCCCGGAGTATGTTCAGAGGGGCTTTATAAGAATGGTCCTCGGAATGAAAAGCTTAACATATGAGGTCTCTGGGTCTATACTCGCTGGAGTTTATAAGGATGAAGGTGGATCTAATTGAAGCATACAGAATACTGGTTGCCTGGTCAGAGTAGATGTTGGGAAGATTCTTACACTGTTAGGAGAGAAAGGACTTAAGGACATAGCCTGGGAGTCAAGAGAAAATCTTTAGAACGGAGATAAAGAGAAAAGTCTCCCGCCTGAGAGTGGTGAATCTATGTTAGAATGGCAGTTTCATTCCCTAAAGGACATTAATGAACCAGGTGAGTTATTCTTGGCAATCGATTCATAACCACCATCAGTCTCTTAATTCCATGTTTGAATTTAAGCTCCACCACTTGCTGTGGCAGGAATTGAACCCAGGTCACTCGAACATTATCTGGGTTTAACACATAAGAATTTAGTGATAATACCACGAGGCCACTGACTTGCCCAATCCTCCACAATGTGACTGACATGTGCAGTATGATATGCACTGGGATTTGCCTTCGTGTTATCCTTGATTTCCTTATCAAGATATGGATGATTTTTGTTCGTAATGAATTCCTCTTCGGTCTTTAGCATCTCCTTAATTGTTTGCCAAATCTCTTCAGTTGTCCTGCCTTTGATTGTTCTTTTCTCTCTACACCACCCCCCCCCCCCCACCACCACCACCTCCCCCACCCCCCAAGATCATCACAGCCAATTTCTTCCTTAGGCCAGTATAATTATCATTGACTAGCACTAAATCTCTCATGTACGACTCAGTCTTGACTCTTTCAATCTGAATGTGAAACTCCAGCATGTTGTGGTCACTCTTTCCAAGGCAAAGGTCATCCTTCCTTGTTACATAATATCCAATCAAAATTAGATTAGATGCATTACAGTATGGAAACAGGCCCTTTGGCCCAACTAGTCCACACTGACCCTCCGAAGAGTAGACCACCCAGACCCATATCCCTCTGAGTAATGTACCTGACACTATGAGCAATTTAGCATGGCCACTTCAACTGACTTGCAAATCTTTGGACTGTGAGGGAAAACCCACGCAGATAGAGTGGGGGGCGGGGGGGGGGGGGGAGGGGGAATGTGCAAACTACACGCAGACAGCCCCCCGAGCTCTGGAATCGAACCTGGGACCCTGGTGCTGTGCTAACCACTGAGCCACCGTGCCGCCCCATTGTCTGGTTGTTTCCATGAGGTCTTACTGTCAGAAATAATCTCTCATACACTCTATGAATCTTTATTCAAGGATATCACTGTCCAGTTGATTAATTGAGACTATTTGCATGTTCAGACCACCCATGGTTATTGTTGTGCCCTTGTTACAAACCCTCACTCTTTTCTACCTCAGAAGTACTTTGGGGGGACAGTGACTGAAAATTACTCTTCCCAAGAGGTTTCTTCTCTTGCTTTTTATTTGCACTGAGGCGGATTTCAAATATTTTTTGGCACAAAATACTTTGAAAATGTCTGAGTTGCCACTCACACGAACAAATGTTTATTTTCTTTTCACTAACTACATTTCACAGGAAATATCGAGGATTTAAGAAAGCTAAAAGTGGTCATGAGATATCGTTAGCAAACAGGGTTGAGGAAAATCCCAAAGACTTCTTTTCATATATAAGGATAAAGACGGTAACTAGAGAAATGATTGGCCCACACAAGGACAAAGGAAGAAAGTTATGCATGGAGTCAGAGAAAATGGGTGAGATTCTTATCGAGTACTTTGCATCTGTATTCACCAAGGAGAGGGATGTGACGGATGTTGAGGTTAGGGATAGATCTCTGAGTACTCTGGGTCAAGTCGACTTAAAGAGGGAGGAAGTTTTGGATACTCTGAAAGGTATTAAGCTAGACAAGCTCCCAAGTCCGGATGGGATCAACCACAAGTTACTGAGGAATGTGAGTGTGGAAATAACTGGGGCTTTAACACATATCTTTGCAGGATAAGTGAACATGGGTGAGGTCCCAGAGGAGTGGAGAATTGGTAATATTGTTCCCTTGTTTAAGAAGGATAGCGGGGATAATCCAGGTAATTGTAGACTGGCGAGCCTGATAGGGAAGCTGCTGGAGAAGGTACTGAGGAAAGGGAGTAAGGTGTTTTATTCGGTACCCCATGGTCGGCTGATGGAGAAGTTGAAGTCGCATGGGGTCCAGAGTGTTCTATCTAGATAGATAGAGAACTGGCTGGGCAACAGAAGACAGCGAGTAATAGTGGAAGGGGATTTCTCAAAAAGGCTATCTGTGACCAGTGGTGTGCAACAGCGATCTGTGCGGGGACAACTGTTGTTTGTGATATATATCAATGAATTGGAAGAAGGTATCTTTTGCCTGATTAGCAAGTTTAACAAGATTGTTGGAGTAGCAGATACTGAAGGGGATTGTCAGAGAATACAGCTGAACACAGATACATTGGAGAGATTGGCACAGAAATGGCAGGTGGAGTTCAATCTCTGCAAACGCGAGGTCATGCATTTTGAAAGATCCAGTTCACGAGTGAACTTTACAGTAAACGGAAATTTCCTGGGGAAAATTGACATCCAGCGAGATCTGGGTGTTCGGGTCCATTGTTTTCTGAAGATGCCAACACAGGTCGGTAAAGTGGTCAAGGTGGCATATGGCATGCTTTCCTTCATTGGATCAGGTGTTGAGTACAGTTGCATAGACTTTGGTTTGGCCGCATTTGGAATACTGCATATAGTTCTTGTCACCACATTAACAAAAGGATGTGGATGCTTTGAATAGGGTACAGAGAAGGTTCACCAGGAAGTTGCCTGGGATGGACAGTGCAGGTTATGAAGAAATATTGAGTTAATTATGACTATTTTCATTACCAAGACGAAGGTTGAGGTCTACAAAATCAAGATAGATGTACACAGGGTGGATAGCAAAAAACTTTTTCCCCAAATTGTGGAACTAAATTACTCGGGGTCATGAGTTTAAAGTGAGAGGGGAAAGGTTTAGGGCAGATATATGTTGGAAGTTCTTTACACATAGGGCGGTAGCAGCCTGGAACATGTGGCCAGCGAAGGTGTTTGAAGCAGGAACGATAGCGTTATCTAAGATGTATTTAGACAGAAACATGAATGGGCAGGGAGCAGAGGGATACAGGCCGTTAGGAAATAGATGGCATTTTTAGAATATAGGAGGATCTGGATCAGCACAGGCTAGGAGGGCCGAAGGGTCTGTTCCTGTGTTGGAGTGTTCTTTATTCTTTATCATTCATTCTAAAAATAGCAAGTTTTCAACTTATTGTATGCTACAATTTATTAATATGAATGGTTTATTTATTGGATAATGCATGTTAAATTATTGTCGTTTCTAAATTGCAGTCACAGGGTCAAAGAGATGTATAGCATGGAAAAAAAATCCCTTCGATCCAACTTGTCCATGCCGACCAGATATCCCAACCCAATCTAGTCCCACCTGCCAGCACTCAGCCCATATCCACTTTCTCTTCATATACCCATCCAGACGCCATCTAAATGTTGCAATTGTACTAACCTCCACCACTTCCTCTGGCAGCTCCTACCACACACATACAAGCCTCTGAATGAAAAAAGTCGCCCCTAACATATCTTTTATATTTTTCCCTTCCCAACTGAAAGCTATGCCCTCTAGTTCTGGACTTCACCACGCCAGGGAAAAGACCTTGTCTATTTACCCTATCTATACCCCTCATGATTTTATAAACCTCTATAAGGTCACCCCTCAGTCTCCAACGTTCCAGTGAAAACAGCCCCAGCTTGTTCAACCTCCAGCTATAGCTCAAACCCTCCAACCTTGGCAACATCCTTGTAAATCTTTTCTGAACCCTGTCAAGTTTCACTTGCTTTATTAGGTCCTGTGGATTTTTCCACCTTTATGCATTTCAAGACATCCAGCACTTCTTCCTCTGTAATATGGACATTTTCCAAGATGTCGCCATCTATTTCTCAGTATATCTATATCTCCCATGTCCTTTTCCTGAGTAAACAGTAGTACAAAATACTCGTTTAGTAACTCTCTCATCTCCTGCAGCTCCACACAAAGGCACTTTGCTGATCTTTGAGGGCTCTATTCTCTCCTTGTTCACCCTTTTGTTCTCAATCTATTTGTAAAATCCTTTTGGATTCTCCTTAACTCTATTTTCCAAAGCTATTTCATGTTCCCGTTTTGCCTTCCTGATTTCCCTCTTTAGTATACTCCTCTTGTCTTTATACTCTTCTAAGGATTCACTCGACCTATCCTGCCTGTACCTGTCATATCCTTCCTTCTTATTCTGAACCAGACCCTCAATTTCTTTCGTCATTCTGCACTCTCTCTACCTACCAGCCTTTCCTTTCACCCTAATAGGAATATACTGTCTCTGGACTCTGGCTATCTAATTTCTGATGGCTTCCCATTTTCTAGCCGTCTGCTTACCAGGGAACATTTGCCACCATCAGCTTTTGAAAGTTCTTGCCTAATACCGTCAAAGTTGGCCTTTCTCCAAATTAGAACTTCAACTTTTAGATCTAGTATATCCTTTTCCATCATAATTTTAAAACTAATATACTAATTGGCAAATAACTGAAGCTCACACATTTCAAGCGAGAAATTAAATTGATTGATTATATTTAAATGTGAAAGAGTAAGAATTCTATTTAATTGTTCAATCATTTGCTCACTCTGAATATTCAATCAGTCAGAGGTCAACCATTTTACAAATGACATGTTCTTTTTCGATGCAAAACAAAATGTGCATTCTTTACTTGTGTATCATAAAAGGTCGTTCGGTGTTTATGCTTTAATTCAGTTATTGTTCAGTTGAATAATTGTAGCTTATACCTTATTATTGCCCAATTCACAAACATGGCAAACTCTTGACTATTGTTCATGTTATTAAACCAATCACTTTGCGTCATGACCGACATTAAAAGTGGATTCCAAACAGGTGAATTCAGGTACAGTGCTACTGGACCTGACAATTGCATGTGGCACTCAGAGAGACATTGGCCTGGTCCTGAATCTGTGAAGAGAGTTTCCAACCTGTGTCAGGGCAGTCATAGAAACATTCCCTCACAGGGAACCATTTGGAATCCACCTTGAGCAGGAGGAAACTAGCCAACAGGCTATCACTGCTCTCAGTGTAGGTACAAATTCTGTCTAAATTAGACACCAATGACTTACCAGGAACCATGCCTTACAAATTCACCCTCAGTCACAGCCTGGCCCAGGGAGCAGATATATGGACATGGAGTGTCAAAATCACATCTCAAAAGTTACTTATGGTGATGACAACTGCCACGTTACCCATACTCCATACATCTGCACCATGGACTAGGCACTAGGTGAAAATGTTCACAATTAACAGTCTATTGCAGCATTTTGTGTCTCAAAGTGAACCCTCTGAAACTATATCCAATAAATGTACCTTCACATTCAACTGTATCAAAATAAAATTATACATGTCTGTGGATGGTCAGATACTAATTCATAGGTCACCCAGCAGAATGTATCTGAAGAAACCACGAGCAAACGGAAAGCAAAAAATCGTTTTAATAACTGAACTTGGTGGATTTTGTCTGGTCTAGATAACCACACATATTGTGCTGACACTCAGCTGAATGCAACAATTATATCAATACTGGAAGTCTTGGTCCAACGCCTCTCCCCACCTTCCTGACCTCACACACCTCACTCCCTCACACACTCCATTCCCTCACTTCCTCACACACCTCAAACCCTCACACATTCACCAACTGATGAGAATCCACAAGCTGAGTGAAATTTGGAAGATTGAACGGTACAAAGTTTCTATGCCTAAGCGCCACATATGAACAACTCCGATTCCTGCATGAATGCCGGAAGAATCGAATCCTTCCACGATGTGTCAGATACAGACCACCAGTCAACAATCCACAAGCCAGGGACACAGCCAGACAGAACAGACTCAGGATGATCCAGGTCATGATCACAGACGCTCACAACAGACTTCACAAATACAGACAAGAAATTGCGCGCCAAAAATCGTTAATTTTAAAACCTACCAATCAGGAATGGACACGGACCATAGAACAGGCTATCACCATAGTACAGAAAAGGACCACACACCGCAAAAAACGGCACTAAAAGAAAAAATGGCCAAACTAACACACAACGAAAAGGACACCACAACACAAACCTGGGTTAAAAACCTTTCCTAAAGACAGCTCACAGACATGGAAAGAGCAATACTGGCCAAGAACTTAACTACAACCACAGGGACGCCAAGACAGCAGACTTCCTAGCAGCACTAGAATGCACACTCAGGAACAATGGATTGATAGAAGAGACACAACAAACAGTGAGACAAAGTATCGTATCTATGATAACAAGGAAAAGACAAACACACAACCTCATCACTAAGGAGAAAGAAACACTAAAATCACTAAGAAATGATAAGACCATAATCATTCTACGAGCAGACAAAGGCAGAATGACTGTTACACTGAATAAGTCAGATTATATCCACAAAGCAGAACAACTACTTGCAGACATCAACACCTACCAAAAGAGGGAGTTTGACCCCACTCCACAGCTCATCAATAGGATAAACAACACACCTACAAAAAAAAAACGGACAGATAACCAGGACTGACCTACAAAGAATGAAACCGGAAAGCAACAGCACCCCCAGATTCTACGGACTACATAAAGGTACACAAACCAGACATCCCACTCAGACCCATAGTATCACTATCAGGAACACCATCACACAAACTGGCTAAAGAGCTACAACAGAAACTGAAACACCTGATTAGCGGATCCAGACACTCCATACGGTCAACACAAGAATTCTTGGACATCATTAGAAATATACACACACAAACGAAGTTGCATCAGGACATTATTCAAAAGGGCTACAACACACTGCAGCACATCTGAACTACAAACAGAGGAAGAAGAACACCTATACAAGGTATTCAACAAAAAAACAGACACCCGCGCAATTTCATCAACAGATGCCTCAGGGAAAGACAACGAAATGAGGACATGCCACAACCCAAAGGAGTGGCCACACTCTTATACATCAGGAGCATTTCTGACCTGACAGCCAGACTGCTGCGACCACTAGGACTCATAACAGCACACAAACCAACAGCCACTCTCAGACAACAACTCACCGGGACAAAGGACCCGATAGCCAGCAGGAGAAAAACCAACGTAGTGTACAAAATCCCATGCAAGAACTGTACAAAACACTACAAATGACTAACAGGAAGACAGCTAACAACCCGGATCCATGAACACCAACTAGCCACGAAACGACAAGACCAGCTATCCCTAGTAGCCATACACTCAGATGACAAGCAACACGAATTCGATTGGGACAACACCACTATTATAGGGCAGGCCAAACAGAGAACAGCCAGGGAATTCCTAGAAGCAAGGCACTCATCCACGAATTTTATCAACAGACACATCGACCTAGACCCTATATAGCGACCACTGCAGCGGATAGCAACTGACAACCGGAAGGAGCAGATTCAAACAGTATAAATGCCAGAGGAATCAACAGAAGCGCTTCACAGGAGGCTCCCAAGCACTGAAGATGTCACCTAGAAAGGTGACGAAACGTTTGCAACAAAAACTCCCAGCTTGGCGAACAGAACCACAACATTGAACGGTACAGCACAGTGCAGGCACTTCACCTCAATGTTTTGCCAGCCTTTTATCCTACTCTAAGATCAGACGAACCTACATAACCTTCAATGCACTAACTTTTGTCTGCCTATCCAAGAGTCTTCTTAAATATCCCTAACGTATCTGACTCTTCTACCACTGCTGGAGGAAAGCCCTAGTTGCTCAACTTTTCTTGGTGAGACATGACCTCCAGTCCAGACAGCACCCTGATAAATCTCCTCTGCACACTCTCTGAGGCTTCCAATTGTTTGCTATGATGAGGCAACCAGAACTGAACACAATATTCCAAATGTGGTTGAACCACAGCTTTATAGAGTGAAGAAATAACCTTCCTGCCCTGAAACTCAATCTCCCTGATAATGAAAGACAACACACCGTATTCCTTCTGAACAATCCGATCAACTTGGGTGGCAACTTTGAGAGATCTATGTACAATGACCCCAAGATTCATCTGTCACTCCACACCGCCAAGAGTTCTGTCTTTAACCCTGTATTCTTTATGTAAATGCAACCTTCCAAAATAAATTGGTTCACACTTTTTAACGTTGAACTCTATCTGCCAATTATCAGCCCAGCTCTGCATCCTGTCAATATCCTGATGCAACTTACAATAGGCCTCCATACTATCCAAAACCCAACCAACCTGCGTGTCATCGGCAAACTTACTAATCTACTTGTCCACTTCCTCATCAAAGTCATTGATAACAATCACAAAGAGCACAGGTCCCAGAGCCGATCCCTGTGCAACACCACTGGTCACTGAGATCCAGGCTGAATACTTTCCGTCAACTACCATCTTCTGTCATCTATGACCCAGCCACGCCCATATACAGAGAGCCAAATTTCACTGTGCCCCATGTTTCCATACCTTTGAATGACCCTACAATGGGGAATGCCTTTCTAAAATTCTTGTTCACCACATCTACTAGTCTACCTTCATTAACATCTTCAAGGAATTCAATAAGGTTTCTGAGGGATGACCTGCTCCTCACAAAGCCATGCTGACTATCTCTAATCAAACTATCATTTTCTAAATAATTGTAAATACGCTCTCTCAGAAACGTCTGCAATACTTTGCCCACCACTGATGTCAGACTGACTGTTCGGTCATTCCCAGAGTTATCGCTATTCCCTTTCCTGAACAAGGGAATGACATTTGTCATCCTTCAATCATCTGGTTGGCGCTGCTTCAGTGGACAGTGAGGACGCGAATATCATCGTCAAAGGCACGCCAATCTTTCCTGTCACTTCCTGGAGTAACCTAGGGTAACCACATCTGGCCCAGTGGATTTACCTATCCTTATGTTTGTAATTCGTTCAATCAGTCTGCACTTGCCTTCAACTTTTCTGCACCATGCCCAACCAACTGATTGGCTGATTTCCATATCAGTGCAATATACAGTGCTGCCTTCCTGAGTAAGTACAGTTCACAACATTCTGCGACTCATGGAATGAAAATAGAAAGGAATGCATCAATGTCTTCCTGATGAAGAGTTTTTGACCGAAACATCGACTCTCCTGCCCCTCGGATGCTGCATGACCTGCTGTGCCTTTCCTGCACCACACTTTTTGATTCTGATCTCCATCAACTGCAGTCCTTACTTTCTCCATTACTGAGGGCTGTCCCCTCTGCACACTGAGTGGGCAATTAAACATCAGAAACTCATGGTATATGGAGCTGACTGCTTAGTTCTGGAAAGTTGCATTTGATGAATACATTTTATTAAAAAAAGAAATTACAATTCCACAGATATTCATTTAGTGCAAGAGTTAGAGTTGTGGTGCATGATTTGAGCAGCTTGATAACAAACAGGAAAACACTGAAGAACTCTGAGGTACAGGGTGTTTCAAGTATTATATTCCAGCTTACGTTAATGCTGGGAGTATTATCAGACAGGCTAACAGATGTGATAAGGAATGAGTTGACATGTGGATGTGTGATATTTTTACCATCACAGAGACTTGTTTGAGGGAGGTCAGGGCCAACAACTCAATACTCTGTTGCACTGGAACTATAGGCAGGACAGGACAGGGCAGGGTGTTAAAGAGAATGTGGTGTTGCATTATTAATTAACAAGTCAGTTACTGCTGAAAGGAAGGGTCTTCAAATGAGGCTTTGTGAGTCGAGCTTTGAATCAAAATGAGGACAGACAAATTGCTTTTAAAAGCACATTTTAGCTTACAGTGTGAAAAAAGGCCCTTCTGCCCAAGAAATCTACAAAGACCCTCCGAAGAGCAACATTAATATTGACAAGTCGTCAGGCCCGGATCAGATTTGTCCTCGGCTGCTTTGGTAAATGAGAAACGTGATCGCATCGCTGCATGCGAAGATCTTTGCATCCTCGCTCTCCACTGGAGTCGTACCTGAGGACTGGAGAGAAGCAAATGTAATTCCTCATTTCAAGAAAGGAAATAGGGGAATCCCCAGCAATTACAGTCCAGTAAGTCTCACGTCTGTTGTCTGCAAGGTGTTAGAAAGGATTCTGACGGATAGGATTTATGACTATCTGGAAGAGCATGGCTTGATTAAGTGCAGTCAACACGGCTTTGTGAGGGGCAGGTCATGATGAGGGTAGAGCTGTGGATGTGTTGTATATGGTCTTCAGCAAGGCATTTGATAAGGTTCCCCATCGTAGGCTCGCTCAGAATGTCAGGAGGAATGGGACATCGGGGAACTTAGCTGTCTGGATACAGAATTGGCTGGCCTACAGAAGACAGCGAGTGGTAGTAGAAGGAAAATATTCTGCCTGGAAGTCAGTGGGGAGTGGTGTTCCACAGGGATCTGTTCTTGGGCCTCTATTTGTTTGTATTTTGTAATTAATGACTTGGATGAGCTCATTAATAAAGTTGTAGGATTGGTAGCAAGTTTGCAGACGACACAAAGTTTGGAGGTGTCTTTGGTGGAAGAGAAGTGTTGTAGGCTGCAGCGGGACATTTACAGGATGCAGATTTGGGCTGAGAGGTGGTAGATGGAGTTCAACCAGGATAAATGTGTAGTGATGCATTTTGGAAGGTCGAATTTGAAAGCTGAGTACAGGATTAAGGATAGGATTCTTGGCAGTGTGGAGGAACAGAGAGATCTTGGTGTGCAGATACCTTGATCCCTTAAAATGACCACCCAAGTGGAAAGGGTTGTTAGCATATGGTGTATTGGCTTTCATTGACAGGGGGATTGAGTTTAAGGGTCGTGAGGTCTTGTTGCAGCTCTATGAAACTTTGGTTAGACCGCACTTGGAATACTGCGTCCAGTTCTGGTCGCCTTATTATATGAAAGATGTGGATGTTTTGGAGAAGGTTCAGAGGAGGTTTACCAGGATGCTGCCTGGACTGGAGGGCTCATCTAACGAAGAGAGGTTGATTGAGCTCGGAATTTTTTCGTTGGAGAAAAGAAGGAGGAGAGGGGACCTAATTAAGCTATACAAGATGATGACCGATATAGATAGAGTTGAAAGCGAAAGACTATTTCCCAGGGCAGAAATGGCTAACACGAGGGGTCATAGTTTTAAGCAGGTTGGAGGAAAGAATAGAGGGGATGTCAGAGGCGGGATCTTTACACAGAGAGTTGTGGGAGCATGGAATGCGTTGCCAGCAGCAGTTATGGAAGCAAGGTCATTGGTGACATTTAAGAGACTGCTGGACGTGCATATGGTCACAGAAATGTGAGGGTGCATACATGAGGATCAATGGTCGGCGCAACATTGTGGGCTGAATGGCTTGTTCTGTGCTGTACTGTTTTATATTTTATGTTCTATGTTCTATTTTCAAAGTCCTTGCACTTAATAATAACTTGGTCTTGGGTGTGGAAATGAGACCCATCATTTCAATGCTCCATACTGTGAGTTGTGCACTGTTCTCATCATATTTATATAAAAATGAACTGAGTAAATGGTGGGGGAGTGTTGGGTTGTGTTTATTGGACAATCTAAAAGTTGGTATTATGAAAGGATGTCGGACCTTCAGTAAAAAGACTTTGCTATAATGGTTAAAACAATGCTGCAACCATTTACACAGAGATTTCCAGTTCAAGTCACACACAAGAATGTTGGGCTGGGCTGATGCCGGCCATCAATGGAGCTGCACAATTCTATTTGGATACTGACATTGTGGAGATAAATTACACTGGATATGGTTAATGAGGGATTCAATGTGAGATGCCATGTGCTGCAGGAACCCTTCACCTTTATAAAACATTCTTTCAGGATTGGATCCAAGGTACAGAATTACAGAGTTTAGGTGGCATATCAGAAGGGATAAACTTGCAAGACATGGTTGTTTACAGGTCATTGCTACAAATATTGAACTGCATTTGGACCAGCGCCATGTGCTAGTCCATTGATCAGTCTGCGCCAAACCCATCTCCCTGTTGTTCAGGCATGTCTGTAACCAGTCTATTGTGAGGGATTGTGTAAGTAACTGCCCAGCTCCAGTTTGGAAGCTCCATGGACAGATTTTAGAGATGGCCAGTGTTTTGGAGGTCGAGGTGAGAGTCAGTAAACTGTGTCTGAATGTAGGTTTTTTCGCAATGTCGTTTCCAACAGCTTTGCTGCCTGCAAGATGGTGTGTTCACTGATCTGAACATGAATCGACTGTTTACTACAGTCACTGAACTGTAATAGTTAGGTGTGCGCTCTGGTAATTCAATTATTGTTCACTTCAATTGCTTTCAAGTGAAAAACAATGATTTGGTTTATTTTAAAATATGTAGAAACAAAGTGATATTAACTCTTCATTATACAGAATGTAAAAGTGACCTGTTGTACATTTCCCACAGACTAATCAAGCAACAATCAGATATTGTCTGGAAAGCAAGATTATGTGAACAGGACTATTTCCCAGGCAACATCAACATCCTCTCTTGTAGGTCCTGTCCCACAGAAAGGACACAGCCAGGCAGAAGAGGACAGCTCCTTGGCATATAGTCAATATAGGTTGGCGTTGTGTCTCAGTGGTTAGCACTGCTGCCTCGCAGCACCAGGGACCCAGGTTTGATTCCAGCCTTAGGCAACTGTCTTTGTGGAGTTTGCACATTCTCCCTGTGTCTGCGTGGGTTTCCTCCCACAGTTCAAAGATGTGCAGCTCTGGTGAATTGGCCATGGTAGTGGGTTGCTCAACGGAGGGTTGGTGTGGACTGATTGGGACGAAAGGCCTGTTCCCATCCTGTGGGGAATCTAATCTAATCTAATTGATGCTGGATCCTGTGAAGGTGAGACTGCTCCGTGGAAGGTTATAGGGAGCCAATAAAAGGGAAACATATAATTGACCATATCATCACCGATCTGCCTGCCGCAGATACACCACTCCATTTCATATATCGGTAACAATGTTCACTGCACAGTCCTTATGGGGAGCAAGGGCTAACTTCACATTTTGCAGACCCTCCTCACCATGACATGTACTGAATGGTACAGACTTTAAACAGATTAAGCAACTAATGACGTTGCATCCATGAGGTACAATGGCTCATTGGCAGCAGCAGAAACATATTATGTACAATTCATGGAGTTTGCAACTTCCTGGACCGACGCAACTCCCACTGTACATTACCCATCACAACCCGACATACCTCCCACTGTGCAGGAACCATCACGGCCCGACATAAATCTCCCTGTACATTAACCATCACGGCCCAACATACCTCCCACTGTACAGTAACCATCACGACCCGACATACCTCCCACTGTACAGTAACCATCACGGCCCGACACACCTCCCACTGTACAGTAAACATCACGACCCGACATACCTCCCACTGTACAGTAACCATCATGGCCCGACATACCTCCCCCTGTACAGTAACCATCACGGCCCGACACACCTCCCACTGTACAGTATCTATCGCGGTCTGACATACCCCCCACTCTACGGTAACCATCAAGGCCCAACATACCTCCCACTATACAGTTTCCATCACAGCCCGACATAGCTCCCACTGTACAGTAATCATCACGGCCTGACATACCTCCCACTGCACAGTAACCGTCAGGGCCCGACATAACTCCCACTGTAAAGTAACCGTCATAGCCCGAAATACCTCCCACTGTACAGGAACCGTCACTGCCCGACATACCTCCCATTGTACAGTAACCGTCATAGCCCGACCTACCTCCCACTGTACAGGAACCGTCACAGCCCGACATACCTCCAATTGTACAGTAACCATCACTGCCCGACATACCTCCCACTGTACAGTACCATCACACCTCGACATACCCCGCACTGTACAGTAACCATCATGGCCCGACATACCTTCCACTGTACAGTAACCATCACTGCCCGACATACCTCCCACTGCACAGTAACCATCATGGCCTGATATAACTCCCACTGTACAATAACTATCACTACCCGACATACCTCCCACTGTACAGTAACCGTCACGGCCCGACATACCTCCACTGTACAGTAACCATCACTGCCCGACATACCTCCCACTGTACAGGAACCATCACGGCCCGACTTACCTCCCACTGTCCAGTAACCATCACGGCCCAACATACCGCCCCCTGTACAGTAACCATCATGGCCCGACACACCTCCCACGTTACAGTAACCATCACGGCCTGACATACCTCCCACTGTACAGTAACCATCACGCCCCGACATACCTCCCATTGTACAGTAACCATTATGGCCCGACATACCTTCCACTGTATAGAAACCGTCACTGCCCGACATACCTCCCACTGTACAGTAACCATCACGGCCCGACATACCTCCCACTGTACAGTAACCATCACTGCCCGACATACCTCCCATTGTACAATAACCATCACTGCCCGACATACCTCCACTGTACAGTAACCATCACCCCCGACATACCTCCCACTGTCCAGTAACCATCACGGCCCAAACTACCGCTCCCTGTACAGTAACCATCACGGCCCGACAAACCACCCACTGTACAGTAACCATCACTGCCCGACATACCTCCCACTGTACAGTAACCATCATGGCACGTCATACCTCCCACGTTACAGTAACCATCACGGCCCGACATACCTCCCACTGTACAGTAACCATCACGCCCCGACATACCTCCCATTGTACAGAAACCATTAAGGCCCGACATACCTCCCACTGTACAGTAACCATCACAGCCCAACATAGCTCCCACTGTACAGTAACCATCACGGCCCGACATACCTCCCTCTGTACAGTAAACATCACGGGCCGACATAGCTCCCACTATACAGTAACCATCAAGGCCCAACATACCTCCCACTGTACAGTTTCCATCACAGCCCGACGTAGCCCCCACTGCATCGTAACTATCACGACCCAACACACCTCCCACTGTACAGTAACCTCCACGGCCCGACATACCCCCCACTATACAGTAACCATCAAGAGCACAATGCTTAGCACTGCTGCCTCAAAGCACCAAGGTCCTAGGTTCAATTCCGGCTTTGGGTGTGTGTCTGTGTGGAGTTTGCACATTCCCCACATGTCTGCATTAGTTTCCTCCGGGTGCTCCGGTTTGCTCCCACAGTCCAAAGATGCGCATGTCAGGTGAATTGGCCATACTAAATTGCCCATAGTGTTAGGTGCATTCGTCAGGGTTAAGTACAGTGCAGGGCAATGGGTCTGGTTGGGTTACGCTTCTGTGGGTTGGTGTGGACCTTTTGGGCTGAATGGCCTGTTTCCACACAGTAGGGAATCTAATCTAACCTCCAAGGTTGAAGTCAGGAATATGATGGAATAATCACTTGTCTTAAAGTGTGCAGCTCCAACAGTATTCTAGTATTGTCTTAATAGCAACAGGCAACACAGTTGTGTGGGGAATATCCTATCTCACAAACTTGATTGATTATTTTGAGGAGGGGACAAAATTGATTGATGAGGGCACCGAGCTGGACGTTGGCCGTTTGGACATGAGCAAGGCCTTTGATATGGTTCCTTATGGCAGGCTCATACAGAAGGTGAAGTGAAATGGGATCAGTGGTCAGTTACTATGATGGATAGAGAACTGCAACGCCATAGAAGACAGAGTACCGGTGGAACAGTGTTTTTGTGACGGGGGATCTGTAAATAGATTGGCGGATTTGCAGATTGTGAGAATGATTGCCAGAGAATACAGCAGGATGTAGGTCAGCTGCAGACTTGGACAGAGAAAAAGCAGATGTAACTTTATCTGGGCAGTTGCAACGTGATGCGTTTTAGAAGGTCTAATGTAGGAGATAGGTATAAAGTGGATGGAAAAATTACTGACCGCATCAACATCCGAAGGGATCTTGATGCACAGCTCCACAGTTCCCAGAAAGTGGCAACACTGGTGGATGGGTTGATCAAGAAGACTGATGGCAAACTTGCAGACATGCATCAGAGCATAGAGTATGAAAATTAGCAGGTCATATTGCAGCTGTAGAGAAACTTATTTCGAGCACATTTAGAATATTGTGCCACACCGGCAGAATGACGTGAATGTGTTAGAGAGGGTATGGAAATGTTTTACCAGGATGTGGCCTTGTTTGGAGGGTATTACCCAGAAGGAGAAATTGAACAGACATGGCTTGTGTGCACCTGGGCATCATTGGCTCTAGGGCTACCTGATAGATATTTACAAAATTATCAGAGGCATAAATAGAATGACAGTTACAGGCTTTTTTCACAGAGTAGAAATATCAATTACTCATGACCGTAGGTTTTAGCTAAAAGGCAGAAAGTTCAGGAGATATGATCGGCACAGTTTTGCTTTTCCAGACATGATGTGTAAGTGCCTGGAATGCACTGATAGAGGGGAAGGAGCTAATATAGCAAGGTTTAAGAGGGATCTTGGCACAAATATGAGTAAGTAGTGAATAGAATGACATAGAGGGTGTCGGAGCAAAAACTTTCGTTTTAACTTTAGAACGGCATCATGTGTCAGTGTGGGCTTGCTGGGCTGAAGGGTCTGTTCCGGTGCTGGATTGTTCTTTAAAATAAGATTTGAGTGCAGGAGTGACAAGATGTTTACGGAATGATTATCAACAGCCATGAAATATCTCTTCAAACAAAATAGATTGAAATTCGAGCAGTCGGGAGGACGGTCACCAGATGATTTTGCTGTCAGGATTTAACAAGCAGTTCCAACATACAAAATGTGGATTTGCCTGATAGCAGCTCTTCCCTGTTGTGGTCCTGTTAGCGCCGAGCTGGGAATTTTGCTTTTGCAGACGTTGCGTCCCCTGTATGGGCGACATCCTCAGTACTTGGGTGCATCCTGTGAAGCGGTTCTGTGATGTTTCATCCGGCATTTATAGTGACTTGTATCTGCCGCTTCCGGTTGTCAGTTCCAGATGTCCGCTGCAGTGGTCAGTATATTGGGTCCATGTCGATGACAGGGGACGAAACGTCTGCAACACAAATTCCCAGCTCGGCGCACAGAACCACAACAGGGAAGAGCTGCTGTCAGGCAAATCTGCATTTTGTATGTTGGAACTGCTTGTTAAATCCTGACAGCAAAATCATCTGGTGAACGTCCTCCCGACTGCTCGAATTTCAATCTATTTTGTTTGAACAGATATTTCAAGGCCGCTGCATATCAGACAACAGGAAGAGATAAAGGATGATTCTTCACTGTGTCCTTCCCAGGACCAGCTTGTCTCCCAAGCACCTAAAGTCTTTATTGTGGGCCAGAGAGCTTCAGAATTAATAGAGCACTGAAGGAGGCCATTTAGACCATTGTACACCGACGAGCTCTCCAACATCACCATTTGAAAACAGAGAGAACAGAGTGTGTGTGTCTGTGTGTGTGTGTGCGTGAGAGAGAGACAAAAATAACAGAGAAAAGGGAGTGAAGAGAGATAAAAGGAATGGAGAGAGAAAACGGAGTGACAGAGTGAGTGAGAACAAGGGGTATCAGATGAGGGTGAAGTTCGATCAGAAGACAGCATGAGAAGAAATACACAGAAATTTTATTTAGAAATTCCCACAGACTGCAAGCCCTTTGTCTGGTGCCGTACCCAGTGAGCACAATGCTATCATCCCAGGTCATTTATCACCAATAATATCACAGAGCCGGGATGCTGACGGCTGAGCAGGATCCAAAAGAACAATAGATTGGTTCCAGGGAGAAGGTGAATTAATTTAAGTATTCTGGGCCAACAGGAACATGTCGTCCCTCTAGACACTGTGTGAGAGACAGGGAGAGAGAATCTCAGTGAGGGGGATCACTGACAGGAGGGAAATCAACATCTCAGCTGTGGGTCAAATAATGACCGATAAAGTTTGAACACCTCGTCCATGGTTTTGGAATTCACATTTCAATTCATATATCTCCACATCGTAAGTGTATTTTAACAAACTTGTCTCTTTGTAGTTTTCATGTTTTTGTATGTACAGAAATGCTTGTTTTTGGTCCCTGTATTTTGTGTTGAATAAACACATTTTATTACTGAGGAAGAAAGGACCTGTTCCGATGGGACAGTTTTCCTCTGAACCGTGCTGCGGCCAGAGTCGGGGTGATTCCTAACTAAGGCTGTAGACAGATCTTTAAACTGATTAGGAGTGTGTGTGAGTGCGGGGGTGGGGGTGCAGTTATAGGGTTTAATTAGCATAGAGGAGGTAAGAGTACAGAGCTCAGGAGAGATTATTAAAATCTACAGCACAGATGCGAATAGGACAGTTTTTGGAAAGTGTAAGCAATCAAACTTCAAGCACACTGGACAAACAAATGACAATGAGAAGAGGAACCGTCAATACAGGATTGAAGGGGTTATATCCGAAAGCACGCAGTATAAGGAATAAAGTAAATGAGCTTGTGGTACAGATTGAAATTGGTAGGTATGACGTGATGGGCATCACAGAGAAGTGGCTGCAAGGGGTCAGGATATTCAGGACATATATTCCATCGAAAAGGTAGATGTCAGAGGGAGTGGATTTCCATTTTTAATAAGAAATGAAATTAAATCAATAGTAAGAAATAAAGAAGGTGAGATGGTGTAGAATTTGCGTGGGTAGAATTGAGGAACCACAAAGGAAAAAGAATCACAGTTGGAGACTTGCACAGGCCTCCAAAGAGTAGTCAGGAGCTGGGGGACAAGATACACCAGGAGATAGTAAAGATCTGTAGGAAAGGTAAAGTTATAGTGATCATACGGGATTTCAATATGCAAGTGGAATTAGAAACCAGGTTGGTAGTGAATCGCAAGAAAAGGAATTTGATAAAAATGTCTACAGGATGGCTTTTTGGAGTATCATGTGGTGGAGCGCACTCGGGAAGAGATGACACTGGATTTAATGAAACAGGCTAGATAAGGGAGTTCAAGATGAATGAAAACTTCAGAAGCAGTCATCAGAATATGGTTGAATTTATTCTGCAATATGAGAGAGAAGAAAGAATCAGAGTTAACAGTATTTCAGCTGAATAAAGGCAAGTGGAGAGGCAGAAGGGAGAAGCTGCGTAGAATTGACCAGGACAGGGGTCTAGCAGGAAAGACAGGAGAACAGCAATGCCAGGTTAATACAGGAGACACTGCAGAGATTCATGCTGAGTAATAGAGACATGGTACAGGGAGGATGAGGCAACCGGGCTGACAAGGGAAGTCAGGGATTGCATATAAGCAAAAGAGCGGTGAATGGCAGAGGAAGCTGGAGAATTGGGGCCAACAGAAGGCAAGAAAAATAAATAAGGAGGGAGAAGATTAAATATGGGGCTAACTTAAACACTAATACAAAGGAAACTGTAAGAGATTCTTTAGATATATAAAGTGCAAAAGAGAGTAAAAGTGAATATGGACCACTGGAAAATGATACTGGAGAGACAGTAGTGGGAAACAAAGAAATAGCTGAGGAAATTTGCATCAGTCTTCAGGGTGGAAGACACGAGACATTTCCCAGAACTGAAGAGAGTGAGAGGGGAGTCCTGAATACGGTGGCCATCACCAAGAAGAACATGTTAGAAAACGGAATGATCTGAATGTGGATAACTCACCTGGACCAGTTGCACTACACCACAACCTTGTAAGTGAGATAGTTGAAGAGTTCGTGCAAGTGGAAATGGTAATCTTTCAGGAATGACTAAAACCTCGAAAAGGCCAAGTGTCTGTATACTTGCTAACATGACACCCCGTTTAATAACGGTGTTAGGCAGAAGGTGTAAAACTGTAGACTGATTAGCCTAACCTTGTATGTGAGTAACATCATGGAATCCATCATGAAGAATGGGATTTCTGAGGTCTTTTGGTAAAATAGGACAGAGTCAGCATGTTTCATCAAGGGGGGGGGGGGGGGGGGGTTCATGCCTGACAAACCGGCTAGGATAATGTGAGGGAGTAATGAGCAGATTGGATCAAAGAGAAACAATGGATATTATCCATCTGCACCTCAAGAATCCTTTGACAAGGTGCCATGCATGAGGCTGTTGCGAAAGATATGGGTCCATGGTTTTAGGGGTAAGGTGCTAGCATGGATAGACGTTTGGCTGTCTAACAGAAAGCAGAGAGTGTGGATTAAAGGGTTCTTCTCAGGATTGCAGCCAGTGATAAGTGGTGTTTCACAAGAATCAGTGGTGGGACCACAACTTTTCACTTTGTGCATTCATTATCTATATGAAGGAACTGACGGCATTCTGGCTAAGCTTTCAAACAGTGCAAAAATAGATAAAGGGACAGGTAGCATTGAAGAGGAGGTTCGGCTGCAGAAAGGTGCTCTAGCATATTTCCTCAACTTCGCACACCTCTGCCCTTGAACTACACCCTTCCAACTGCAACAAGTTAGAACCTCTCGCCAATGCTCGCCTTCCATCCCACCAACCTCAGGATACAACGTATCATCCTCCGCCATTTCTGGCACCAACAGTGAGAACACACCACCAAAGATATAGTTCCTCCCATTCCTATCATCAAACTGCTGAGACCATTCCCTCACAATCTCTCTCGTTAGGTCCACGCGGCCCCAACAATCCACCTTCCACTCCGCGCACCTTCCCTTGCTATTGCAAAATGTATGAAAGCAGTGCCAACACCTCCCACCCCACGTGCACCCATGACCCCAATGGATCCTTCCACATCAGGCAAAGAACATCCTGTGCATCCAAACACCTCATCTAGTCTGTCCATTTCTCCTGGTCTCCACTACATTGGCGAGACAGGACGTCAACTTGCAGAACGGTTCAGGGAACACTCTCGGACACCCAAATCCAACAACCCCACTGCCCTGTGGCAGAATACTTCAACTCCCCTCCCACTCTGCCAAGGTCTTACAAGTTTTTGGCCTCCTTCACTGCCAGATTCTTGCCACCTGAAGTCTGAAGGAAGAACGCATCATCTTCTGCCTTGTGACCCTGCAAATACGCAGTATCAAGGACAATTTCACCACTTTCTTCATCTCCCCTCCCTCCACCTTATTCGATATCAAACCCTCCAACTGAGGACCGCCTTCTTGAACTGAGCTACTTGTCCATCTTCCTTCCCATCTATCCACTCCACCTTTCATTCTGACCTATCACTGTCACCACCTACCTTCATTGAACTGTCACCTTCCAAGCTACCTTCCTCCCAGCGCCAGCCCCTCCCATTTATTTCTCTGCCCACTTCCGCCCACCCCACATTCCTGATGAAGGCTTTATGCCTGAAACGTCGAATCTCCTGCTCCTCTGATGCTGCTAGACGGGCTGTGCTTTTCGATGACAACACTTTTTGACTTTGATCTCCAGCATCTGCGGGTCCTCACTTTCACCTGCTGAAGGACTTTCACAGGTTTGGAGAGTGAGCAAACAAGTGGGAGATGGAGTACAACGTGGGACAGTGTGGGAACGCATTTTGCCAGGATGAATAGAGACATGGAGTATTTTCTAATAGCAAGCCAATTCAGAAATCTGAAGGGCAAAAAGACCAGGGGGGTCCAGTCCAGAAGTCTTGAAAGGTAAACTTGCAGGTTGTCAGTAGTTAAGAAGGCAAATGCAATGATGGTATTTCTTTCAAGAGCGCTTGGATATAAAAGCAGGGATCTACTCCTAAGGCTCAACAAGGCTTTCGTCATGCCGCATTCGGATTATTGTGTGCAGTTTTGGGTCCCATATCTCAGGAAGGATTCACTGGTCCTGGAGCGTTTTCAGAAGAGATTCCCGCGCATGGTGCCAGGAAATAAAAGCTTAACATATAAAAAATATTTGAGAGCTCTGGTTCTGTATTTGGTAGAGTTCAGAAGAATGTTAGGAGGTCAACTGAAACTTACGGAATACTAAATAACCTTGGAAAGAGAGGATTTTGGGAAGATATATCCAATGGTAGGAGAGACTAGTACCTGAGGGGACAGTGTAAAGAGAATACCTTTTCAAAAAAAAGATAAGGAGAAACTTCTTCAGCCAGAGGGCGGTGAAACGATGGAATTCACTACCACAGAGGGCTATCGAGTCCAGGTCATTGAGTATATTTAGGAGTGATACAGATAGGTTCTTGACTATAAAGGGATCAAGGGTTACAGGTAGAAAGTGGGAGAATGGGGGTAGAGAAGCTTAACAGCCATCATAGAATGGCGGAGCAGGCTCAATGGGCCTAATGGCCAAATTTCTGTTCTAATGTCTTCTGGTTGCATGGTTAATATTGGCTCTCCTCATTCCTCATTGGCGATGTATCCTGGAATTTGATCACGATATGATTTATAAAGAATAAAATTCCAATACAGATAGCTGGGAAATATCATGTTCCCTCTCTCCAGTCTCAGCAGCCATGCCCCAATATCATAATCACACTGCAATTGAAATCCAGTGAAATTTACTTCAGTTGATTAACATCGATAACATTAACAGCATGACCCCCACCTGCCGTCTCTGATCCTTGAATAACCATCTGAATTGTGTGTCACATCATATTCTCTGTTAATTTATCCATGCCATTTGTCTGTTATCACTCATGTTGTCATAGGCAATTTTCTGGCAGATTATGGACTAGAAAAGTTCTCTAGATGTTTTACTGACATTATAATCACATCACTGATCAGTAGTTACAGACTGTATGTTTCGATTTATAAACGGAGAAACTTGTTTACGTTCTGACAATCCTTTGGCATTACTGCCACACCTAAGGCAGATTGAATGAT
Source organism: Hemiscyllium ocellatum (assembly GCF_020745735.1). NCBI lineage: Eukaryota > Metazoa > Chordata > Chondrichthyes > Orectolobiformes > Hemiscylliidae > Hemiscyllium > Hemiscyllium ocellatum. Next base: position 97,468 of record NW_026867848.1, read on the forward strand.
TACATACATTCAATCTACGATCTCAAATATTTCTTCCTGTTCACCCCCACACACTTATCCCATGCCAATTGTCTAAACTTTAAACGTTCTTTTGAATTTTAATAAAATCAATATTGAATTCAATGGGGTTAAAGGGGTTAGCTGGAGCTATTTGTTCAGTGACTGTGATTAATATCAATCTCCGTGGATCCTAATTATGGCGTGAAGAGTTTCCGTCATTGAAAGATAAATGGGCTCTGTTCAATGTGCTATCCCACAGTGTGAGTAGGAGCATCACTGACAGCACTGACAAGGATCAGCAGCTCGAGAGAGAGAGGGAGGAGGAGACATCAGAATCTGAGAACTTTAGACTGGAATGTTCCAACAGTGGATCAGAATCTGAGAACTTTAGACTGGAATGTTCCAACAATGGATCCGAATCAGAGAACATTAGACTGGAATGTCCCAACAATGGACAGGAGTTTATCCTCGGGTCTTTACTGGCTTTCTTGGCCTTGGATATCATTAGCATCACGGATCCGGATATCCTTTGGATTATTCAAGGTGGTTACTATCCCATCCTTGCAATAGTTGGTGTTCCTGGTAAGTCATTATATTTGTCTACAAAACCGGGTTGAACTGAATTTCTGCTCATAATATATAAATGTTGGAAAGTGCAAGTCAATGTCTTCAGTTCCAAACAAAAAAAATCCTTTCCTTATAAAATATAACTATCAAACTACTATTTATAAATTACTCACTGATATGCGAGAAGGACACAGAATGTTCTCAAACTCCATAATCCATTTTGTCCTTCATAGATTTACATCTCCATGTCCTCCCCACTCACCAATCCTGTCCAAAACCACCATCATATCTCAATCTCGTTTGCAGTCTCAGTGCACTTCTGAATGAACCATAATTTTTGCCGTTGTTCAATCTGGATGCAACAGTTTCAAGTGCATTCTAACCAAATGTCCGTCACTAAATAATTGCTCTTGAGGATGTTTGACGTGTTCTCTGCACGTACAGGAAGACAGTTATGGTGGTGTCAAGTCATTGACTCATAATCTAGAGCCATAGAATAATAGTCTGTTGATATCTCATGAAGGAAAATGGTGGAATTTAAAAGCAATCATTATCATTTGTTATAAAGCCCATCTGCTTGCTGAAGTCCTTTAGGTAAGTCAATGTGTCAACCTTCCTAGTCAGGTTT
>NW_026867849.1:0-10000 GCF_020745735.1 Hemiscyllium ocellatum
CAACCAGTAGCTGAACCCAAGAGACTGACTGTCCCACCGCCGACTGGCGCCCGTGCCTCCCCCCCCGGAGGTCAACCTGGCGCCGGGTTCAACTCTTACGAATTCCGCCTCTCGTCTGACCACGAAGACACCCCGTACCGACAGGTTCAGACGGAGCATCACCCTCGCGGATAAAAAGGGTGTTAGCACACGCCAGCCGAAACCAACCGTGTGCGCGAGCTCAGAGGAGAGAGAGTGGGAGCTCCACCTCCCTGTCTCCTCTCCACGCCTCGCCTCCGCACCGCAGTGCTGAGAGAATGGAAGTCCGACACGCTCGGGAAACAGAGAGACGGCAAGTGCCCCCCACATAAAGCCTCGCTCCAGGAGCAAGGCAGTGCGCGGGCAAGCACGTTACCAGCACTCGCTCCCAAAACGCTCGATTTCAGACCGCTGCCTCTGCAAAAGCTGCGGCTTCTGGCCTCACCAGAGCAATTGCTGTGACCGCCCTTTTCGGAGGCAGAGGGGTGCCAACTCTCCCGGCCCTGCCAGGGGTCATGAAACGCGCCCGTGGCATCAGGGAAGAACCACAAGCCCTGGAGCAACGGCCCCTTAACAGGAAAGCCGGCCCGCCAAGGGACCTCCCACACCAGACGGTCGGAGCCAGATCGATCAAAGTGTGGACCGCAGCGAAGTCGCCCCTCGCACCACGCTCGCGGGTCCGGGTTGGAAAACTGGGTGACGAGCACCACAGGGCGGCAGAGCCATCGCACTTGCCGGGTGGCAGAGGAAGGACCGACTATGTACCATAGCGGCCAACGACTCCCAGAGCCGGTAGCGCGGCGTCTGCTCTCATCCTAAGAGGCTTTTGGGAGTGCTCAGGCAAGGGGCAGCCTGCACCCTTGCTGGCAGCACCCAGGGGAACCAGGACGCTTGCGTCTCCCGCCTTCATTTTTCGACACAAGCGCCTGAGGTGGACACCACCCCTCCCCTTGTGTCAAGAGACCTCCGCACTGGCCTCTGACTGAGTCTTAGAACGGACGGAAAGAGTCGGCAAGCCTGTCAAAGCTTTGAGCGAATGTCAAAAGCTTTAGACTGCCGCGAACCCTCCGGCTTGCACTGAGACACGAGGTCGATGTGCTAAGCACCCCGGGGCCCCTTTCGCCTGCAGGTCCGAGCCGCCAACATGTTCTTAGTATCGTGTTCCCCAAACCTGGTGACGGGCACCACAGGGCGGCAGAGCCATCGCACTTGCCGGGTGCAGAGGAAGGACCGGACTATGTACCATAGCGGCCAACCACTCCCAGAGCCGGTCGTGCGGGGCTCGAGGTCTGCTCTCAACGTCACATGCTTCTGTGAGTGCTCAGGCAAGGGTCAGACCACATCCTTCCTGGCAGCACCCAAAGCAACCAGGCCGCTCGTGTCTCTCGCCTTCATTTTCGACACAACGCCTGAGGAGGGACGCCACCCCTCCCTTGCGTCAAGAGACCTCCCCACCGCCTCTGACTGATTCTTAAACGGACGGAAAGAGTCGGGCAAGCCTGTCAAAGATTTGAGCGTATGTCAAAAAGCTTTAGACTTCCGCGAACTCTCTGGCTTGCACTGAGACCCGAGGTCGATGTGCTCAGCACCACGGGGCCCCTTTCGCCTGCAGGTCCCGAGCCGCCAACATGTTCTTAGTATCGTGTTCCCCAAACCTGGGTGACGGGCACCACAGGGCGACAGAGCCATCGCACTTGCCGGGTGGCAGAGGAAGGACCGGACTATGTACAATAGCGGCCAACGACTCCCAGAGCCGGTTGTGCGGGGCTCGAGGTCTGCTCTCAACATCACATGCTTTTGGATGTGCTCAGGCAAGGGTCAGACCACATCCTTCCTGCAGCACCCAAAGCAACCAGGCCGCTCGCGTCTCTCGCCTTCATTTTTCGACACAAGCGCCTGAGGAGGGACGCCACCCCTCCCCTTTGCGTCAAGAGACCTCCCCACCGGCCTCTGACTGATTCTTAGAACGGACGGAAAGAGTCGGGCAAGCCTGTCAAAGCTTTGAGCGAATGTCAAAAGCTTTAGACTTCCGCGAACTCTCCGGCTTGCACTGAGACGCGAGGTCGATGTGCTAAGCACCACGGGCCCCTTTCGCCTGCAGGTCCCGAGCCGCCAACATGTTCTTAGTATCGTGTTCTCCAATCCTGGGTGACGGCACCGCAGGGAGGCAGAGCCATCGCACTTGCCGGGTGGCAGAGGAAGGACCGGACTATGTACAATAGCGGCCAACGACTCCCAGAGCCGGTGTGCGGCGTCTGCTCTCAGCCTAAGAGGCTTCTGGGAGTGCTCAGGCAAGGGTCAGCCTGCACCCTTGCTGGCAGCACCCAGGGGAACCAGACGCTTGCATCTCTCGCCTTCATTTTCGACACAAGCGCCTGAGGAGGGACGCCACCCCTCCCCTTGCGTCAAGAGACCTCCCCACCAGCCTCTGACTGATTCTTAGAACGGACGGAAAGAGTCGGGCAAGCCTGTCAAAGCTTTGAGCGAATGTCAAAAGCTTTAGACTTCCGCGAACTCTCCGGCTTGCACTGAGACGCGAGGTCGATGTGCTAAGCACCACGGGGCCCCTTTCGCCTGCAGGTCCCGAGCCGCCAACATGTTCTTAGTATCGTGTTCTCCAAACCTGGGTGACGGGCACCGCAGGGAGGCAGAGCCATCGCACTTGCCGGGTGGCAGAGGAAGGACCGGACTATGTACAATAGCGGCCAACGACTCCCAGAGCCGGTAGTGCGGCGTCTGCTCTCAGCCTAAGAGGCTTCTGGGAGTGCTCAGGCAAGGGTCAGCCTGCACCCTTGCTGGCAGCACCCAGGGGAACCAGGACGCTTGCATCTCTCGCCTTCATTTTCGACACAAACGCCTGAGGAGGGAAGCCAACCCTCCGTGTGTCAAGAGACCGTCCCCGCCCCGGCCTCCGACTGATTCTTAGAACGGACGGAAAGAGTCAGGCAAGCCTGTTAAGACTTCCGCGAACTCTCCGGCTTGCACTGAGACGCGAGGTCGATGTGCTCAGCACCACGGGGCCCCTTTCGCCTGCAGGTCCCGAGCCGCCAACATGTTCTAAGTATCGTGTTCTCCAAACCTGGGTGACGGGCACCGCAGGGAGGCAGAGCCATCGCACTTGCCGGGTGGCAGAGGAAGGACCGGACTATGTACAATAGCGGCCAACGACTCCCAGAGCCGGTAGTGCGGCGCCTGCTCTCAGCCTAAGAGGCTTTTGGGAGTGCTCAGGCAAGGGTCAGCCTGCACCCTTGCTGGCAGCACCCAGGGGAACCAGGACGCTTGCATCTCTCGCCTTCATTTTCGACACAAACGCCTGAGGAGGGAAGCCAACCCTCCGTGTGTCAAGAGACCGTCCCCGCCCCGGCCTCCGACTGATTCTTAGAACGGACGGAAAGAGTCAGGCAAGCCTGTTAAGACTTCCGCGAACTCTCCGGCTTGCACTGAGACGCGAGGTCGATGTGCTCAGCACCACGGGGCCCCCTTCGCCTGCAGGTCCCGAGCCGCCAACATGTTCTAAGTATCGTGTTCCCCAAACCTGGGTGACGAGCACCGCAGGGAGGCAGAGCCATCGCACTTGCCGGGTGGCAGAGGAAGGACCGGACTATGTACAATAGCGGCCAACGACTCCCAGAGCCGGTAGTGCGGCGCCTGCTCTCAGCTTAAGAGGCTTTTGGGAGTGCTCAGGCAAGGGTCAGCCTGCACCCTTGCTGGCAGCACCCAGGGGAACCAGGACGCTTGCATCTCTCGCCTTCATTTTCGACACAAACACCTGAGGAGGGAAGCCAACCCTCCGTGTGTCAAGAGACCGTCCCCGCCCCGGCCTCCGACTGATTCTTAGAACGGACGGAAAGAGTCAGGCAAGCCTGTCAAAGATTTGAGCAGATGTCAAAATCTTTTAAGACTTCCGCGAACTCTCCGGCTTGCACTGAGACCCGAGGTCGATGTGCTCAGCACCACGGGCCCCTTTCGCCTGCAGGTCCCGAGCCGCCAACATGTTCTAAGTATCGTGTTCCCCAAACCTGGGTGACGAGCACCGCAGGGCGGCAGAGCCATCGCACTTGCCGGGTGGCAGAGGAAGGACCGGACTATGTACAATAGCGGCCAACCACTCCCAGAGCCGGTAGTGCGGCGTGCGAGGTCTGCTCTCAGCGGAAGAGGGTTTTGGGAATGCTCAGGCAAGGGCCAGCCTGCACCCTTCCTGGCCGCTCCCACGGGAACCAGGCTACTTGCAATCCTTTCCCCCAATAGCAAGTGCCTTTTGGAGGGACGGCCGGAGTCAACGTGGGGTTTGCCCGCCCTCCAAAGTGTCAAGAGACCGCCGCACAGGCCTCTGACTGATTCTTAGAACAGGCAGCAAGAGTTGGGTAAGTCTGTCGAAAATTTGACAAAGTGTCAAAAATTAGACTTCCGAGAGCTCTTGGGCATGCACACAGGCCTGTCATTCAAGTGCTCTGCCCGCGGAACCGTTTTTCGGATGCCTTTCAAAGTGGTCCCGCGCCGCCATTTTGTTCTAAAAATCGTGTTCCCAGAAATCTCCGGTACCCCGCCAACCTCACTGTGTCACAATGTCAAGTGGCACTGAATGGGTCTGAATTTCAAATTCGACTGCTTCGCTCTGGAACTCGAACCCGGCAAAACCGTTTGGATTTTTCCCGGTCCAGACTTCCGCGGCAGACAAAGTTAAAGTTTTCGGGCTGCAGACTCAAAACGACATCTGGCCAACCGCCGGGCTCAATTCGCCCAGTTCCTCCGGCACTTCGGAACTCATGTTCGGCATGAGTTTTTGAATCTTTCCCGATGCTTCGGCATTTTCCTCCGCTGACACTTAGAATATTTTTCACACTTGGCCGAAAATTTTTCTAAGTTTTTCTGGTTACTGATTTCTTCTTTTCGGGCATTTTTCTAAGTTTTCTTGGTTACTCATTTCTCATTTTCAAACATTTTTCTAAGTTTTTCTGGTTACTGATTTCTTCTTTTTGGGCATTTTTCTAAGTTTTCTTGGTTACTCATTTCTCATTTTCAAACATTTTTCTAAGTTTTTCTGGTTACTCATTTCTCATTTTCAAACATTTTTCTAAGTTTTTCTGGTTACTGATTTCTTCTTTTTGGCATTTTTCTAAGTTTTCTTGGTTACTCATTTCTCATTTTCAAACATTTTTCTAAGTTTTTCTGGTTACTGATTTCTTCTTTTTGGGCATTTTTCTAAGTTTTCTTGGTTACTCATTTCTCATTTTCAAACATTTTTCTAAGTTTTTCTGGTTACTGATTTCTTCTTTTGGCATTTTTCTAAGTTTTCTTGGTTACTCATTTCTCATTTTCAAACATTTTTCTAAGTTTTCTTGGTTACTCATTTCTCATTTTCAAACATTTTTCTAAGTTTTTCTGGTTACTGATTTCTTCTTTTTGGCATTTTTCTAAGTTTTCTTGGTTACTCATTTCTCATTTTCAAACATTTTTCTAAGTTTTTCTGGTTACTCATTTCTCATTTTCAAACATTTTTCTAAGTTTTTCTGGTTACTGATTTCTTCTTTTTGGGCATTTTTCTAAGTTTTCTTGGTTACTCATTTCTCATTTTCAAACATTTTTCTAAGTTTTTCTGGTTACTCATTTCTCATTTTCAAACATTTTTCTAAGTTTTTCTGGTTACTCATTTCTGCTTTTCCAACGTTTTACTAAGTTTTGCTGGTTACTGAGTTCACACTTTTAAACATTTTCGGGCATTTTTCTACGTTTTTCATGTTACTCATTTAGCACTTTCAGGCACTTTCCTATGCTTTCCTGCTTACTGATTTCACACTTTTAAGCATCTTCGGGCATGTTCCCTAAGTTTTGCAGTTCATTCGTTTGGGACAGTCAGGCAACTTTCCTAAGCTTTCCTGGTAACCGAATTCACATTGTTGAGAACTTTGGAACCCTTCCCTAAGCTGTGCTGGTTACTCACTTTACCTCTTCAGACACTTGCCCCCGTTGTGACAGAGACCACTTCCCGACTCGGGAAATGCACCAAATTCGGCCTGAACTCAGAGGGCAGTCCCCCCTCGAAGGCGTGGAAGTCGGCAGAATCGCCGGGTCAAATCCGGCTGAGCTACCCGGCTTGGAAGCCTCAAAGTCGGTATGAGCTGTCAGGTTCACTCCCATCCCCGTTTGGACCACTTCCCGACTCGGGAAATTCACCAAATTCGGCCTGAACTCAGAGGACAGTCCCCCCTCGAAGGCGTGACAGTCGGCAGAACCGCCGGATCAAATCCGGCTGAGCTACCCGGCCCCGAAGCCTCAAAGTCGGTAAGAGCTGTCAGGTTCACTCCCATCCCCGTTTGGACCACTTCCCGACTCGGGAAATTCACCAAATTCGGCCTGAACTTATACAACAGTCCCCCCTCGAAGGCGTGACAGTCGGCAGAACCGCCGGATCAAATCCGGTTGAGCTACCCGGCTTGGAAGCCCCAAAGTCGGTAAGAGCTGTCAGGTTCACTCCCATCCCCGTTTGGACCACTTCCCGACTCGGGAAATTCACCAAATTCGGCCTGAACTTATACAACAGTCCCCCCTCGAAGGCGTGACAGTCGCTAGAACCGCCGGATCAAATCCGGTTGAGCTACCCGGCTTGGAAGCCCCAAAGTCGGTAAGAGCTGTCAGGTTCACTCCCATCCCCGTTTGGACCACTTCCCGACTTAGGAAATTCACCAAATTCGGCCTGAACTTAGAGGAGAGTCCCCGCTCGAAGGCGTGGAAGTCGGCAGAATCGCCGGGTCAAATCCGACTGAGCTACCCGGCCCCGAAGCCTCAATGTCGGTAAGAGCTGTCAGGTTCACTCCCATCCCCGTTTGGACCACTTCCCGACTCGGGAAATTCACCAAATTCGGCCTGAACTTAGACAACAGTCCCCCCTCGAAGCCGTGGCAGTCGCTAGAACCGCCGGATCAAATCCGGTTGAGCTACCCGGCTTGGAAGCCCCAAAGTCGGTATGAGCTGTCAGGTTCACTCCCATCCCCGTTTGGACCACTTCCCGACTTAGGAAAATCACCAAATTCGGCCTGAACTCAGAGGGCAGGCCCCCCTCGAAGGCCAGGCATTCGGCAGAACCGCCGGGTCAAATCCGACTGTGCTACCCGGCCCCAAAGCCTCAAAGTTGGTATGAGCAGTTAGGTTCACTCCCATCCCCGTTTGGACCACTTCCCGACTTAGGAAATTCACCAAATTCGGCCTGAACTTAGAGGAGAGTCCCCGCTCGAAGGCGTGGAAGTCGGCAGAATCGCCGGATCAAATCCGGCTGAGCTACCCGGCTTGGAAGCCCCAAAGTCGGTATGAGCTGTCAGGTTCACTCCCATCCCCGTTTGGACCACTTCCCGACTTAGGAAAATCACCAAATTCGGCCTGAACTCAGAGGGCAGGTCCCCCTCGAAGGCCAGGCATTCGGCAGAACCGCCGGGTCAAATCCGACTGTGCTACCCGGCCCCAAAGCCTCAAAGTTGGTATGAGCAGTTAGGTTCACTCCCAAACCCGTTGGACCACTTCCCGACTTAGGAAATTCACAAAATTCGGCCTGAACTTAGACAACAGTCCCCCCTCGAAGGCGTGACAGTCGGTAGAACCGCCGGGTCAAATCCGGCTGAGCTACCCGATTTGGAAGCCTTCAACACAAAACCCATCCGGCAATGCCACTCAAAAAGGGCCCAAATTCAGAAACACCCCCTTCAATAGGTACCACTTCCTCGGAGACACTACCGGGACACGCTCCCCTCGGCGAAAATTAAGCCCCCACCACTAACTGAAGCCAACCGCAGCCCCAACTTCAACGGAGAAATCAGTAACCAATTCAAAAATGCACTTGGTTACTGATTTGTACTGCTTCAAAAATATTCTAAGTGTCGCTGGTTACTGATTTGTACTGCTCCAAAAATATTCTAAGTGTCGCTGGTTACTGATTTGTAATGCTCCAAAAATATTCTAAGTGCCAGTGGTTACTGATTTGTACTGCTTCAAAAATATTCTAAGTGTCGCTGGTTACTGATTTGTACTGCTTCAAAAATATTCTAAGTGTCAGCGGTTACTGATTTGTACTGCTTCAAAAATATTCTAAGTGTCAGTGGTTACTGATTTGTACTGCTTCAAAAATATTCTAAGTGTCGCTGGTTACTGATTTGTACTGCTTCAAAAATATTCTAAGTGTCAGTGGTTACTGATTTGTACTGCTTCAAAAATATTCTAAGTGTCGCTGGTTACTGATTTGTACTGCTCCAAAAATATTCTAAGTGTCGCTGTTACTGATTTGTACTGCTTCAAAAATATTCTAAGTGTCGCTGGTTACTGATTTGTACTGCTTCAAAAATATTCTAAGTGTCAGTGGTTACTGATTTGTACTGCTTCAAAAATATTCTAAGTGTCGCTGGTTACTGATTTGTACTGCTTCAAAAATATTCTAAGTGTCAGTGGTTACTGATTTGTACTGCTTCAAAAATATTCTAAGTGTCGCTGGTTACTGATTTGTACTGCTTCAAAAATATTCTAAGTGTCAGTGGTTACTGATTTGTACTGCTCCAAAAATATTCTAAGTGTCGCTGGTTACTGATTTGTACTGCTTCAAAAATATTCTAAGTGTCAGTGGTTACTGATTTGTACTGCTCCAAAAATATTCTAAGTGTCGCTGGTTACTGATTTGTACTGCTTCAAAAATATTCTAAGTGTCAGCGGTTACTGATTTGTACTGCTTCAAAAATATTCTAAGTGTCAGTGGTTACTGATTTGTACTGCTTCAAAAATATTCTAAGTGTCGCTGGTTACTGATTTGTACTGCTTCAAAAATATTCTAAGTGTCAGTGGTTACTGATTTGTACTGCTTCAAAAATTTCTAAGTGTCGCTGGTTACTGATTTGTACTGCTTCAAAAATATTCTAAGTGTCAGTGGTTACTGATTTGTACTGCTTCAAAAATATTCTAAGTGTCGCTGGTTACTGATTTGTACTGCTACAAAAATATTCTAAGTGTCAGTGGTTACTGATTTGTACTGCTTCAAAAATATTCTAAGTGTCGCTGGTTACTGATTTGTACTGCTCCAAAAATATTCTAAGTGTCGCTGGTTACTGATTTGTACTGCTTCAAAAATATTCTAAGTGTCGCTGGTTACTGATTTGTACTGCTCCAAAAATATTCTAAGTGTCGCTGGTTACTGATTTGTACTGCTTCAAAAATATTCTAAGTGTCAGCGGTTACTGATTTGTACTGCTTCAAAAATATTCTAAGTGTCGCTGGTTACTGATTTGTACTGCTCAAAAATATTCTAAGTGGGGCTGGTTACTGATTTGTACTGCTACAAAAATATTCTAAGTGTCGCTGGTTACTGATTTGTACTGCTTCAAAAATATTCTAAGTGTCGCTGGTTACTGATTTGTACTGCTCCAAAAATATTCTAAGTGTCGCTGGTTACTGATTTGTACTGCTTCAAAAATATTCTAAGTGTCAGTGGTTACTGATTTGTACTGCTTCAAAAATATTCTAAGTGTCGCTGGTTACTGATTTGTACTGACTCAAAAATATTCTAAGTGGGGCTGGTTACTGATTTGTACTGCTCCAAAAATATTCTAAGTGTCGCTGGTTACTGATTTGTACTGCTTCAAAAATATTCTAAGTGTCAGCGGTTACTGATTTGTACTGCTTCAAAAATATTCTAAGTGTCAGTGGTTACTGATTTGTACTGCTTCAAAAATATTCTAAGTGTCGCCGGTTACTGATTTGTACTGCTTCAAAAATATTCTAAGTGTCAGTGGTTACTGATTTGTACTGCTCCAAAAATATTCTAAGTGTCGCTGGTTACTGATTTGTACTGCTTCAAAAATATTCTAAGTGTCAGCGGTTACTGATTTGTACTGCTTCAAAAATATTCTAAGTGTCAGTGGTTACTGATTTGTACTGCTTCAAAAATATTCTAAGTGTCGCTGGTTACTGATTTGTACTGCTTCAAAAATATTCTAAGTGTCAGTGGTTA
>NW_026867849.1:20000-27500 GCF_020745735.1 Hemiscyllium ocellatum
GTCATGAAACGCGCCCGGTGGCATCAGGGAAGAACCACAAGGCCCTGGAGCAACGGCCCCTTAACAGGAAAGCCGGCCCGCCAAGGGACCTCCCACACCAGACGGTCGGAGCCAGATCGATCAAAGTGTGGACCGCAGCGAAGTCGCCCCTCGCACCACGCTCGCGGGTCCGGGTTGGAAAACTGGGTGACGAGCACCACAGGGCGGCAGAGCCATCGCACTTGCCGGGTGGCAGAGGAAGGACCGGACTATGTACCATAGCGGCCAACGACTCCCAGAGCCGGTAGCGCGGCGTCTGCTCTCAGCCTAAGAGGCTTTTGGGAGTGCTCAGGCAAGGGTCAGCCTGCACCCTTGCTGGCAGCACCCAGGGGGAACCAGGACGCTTGCGTCTCCCGCCTTCATTTTCGACACAAGCGCCTGAGGAGGGACACCACCCCTCCCCTTGTGTCAAGAGACCTCCGCACTGGCCTCTGACTGATTCTTAGAACGGACGGAAAGAGTCGGGCAAGCCTGTCAAAGATTTGAGCGAATGTCAAAAGCTTTAGACTGCCGCGAACCCTCCGGCTTGCACTGAGACACGAGGTCGATGTGCTAAGCACCCCGGGGCCCCTTTCGCCTGCAGGTCCCGAGCCGCCAACATGTTCTTAGTATCGTGTTCCCCAAACCTGGGTGACGGGCACCACAGGGCGGCAGAGCCATCGCACTTGCCGGGTGGCAGAGGAAGGACCGGACTATGTACCATAGCGGCCAACCACTCCCAGAGCCGGTCGTGCGGGGCTCGAGGTCTGCTCTCAACGTCACATGCTTCTGTGAGTGCTCAGGCAAGGGTCAGACCACATCCTTCCTGGCAGCACCCAAAGCAACCAGGCCGCTCGTGTCTCTCGCCTTCATTTTTCGACACAAGCGCCTGAGGAGGGACGCCACCCCTCCCCTTGCGTCAAGAGACCTCCCCACCGGCCTCTGACTGATTCTTAGAACGGACGGAAAGAGTCGGGCAAGCCTGTCAAAGATTTGAGCGTATGTCAAAAGCTTTAGACTTCCGCGAACTCTCTGGCTTGCACTGAGACCCGAGGTCGATGTGCTCAGCACCACGGGGCCCCTTTCGCCTGCAGGTCCCGAGCCGCCAACATGTTCTTAGTATCGTGTTCCCCAAACCTGGGTGACGGGCACCACAGGGCGACAGAGCCATCGCACTTGCCGGGTGGCAGAGGAAGGACCGGACTATGTACAATAGCGGCCAACGACTCCCAGAGCCGGTTGTGCGGGGCTCGAGGTCTGCTCTCAACATCACATGCTTTTGGATGTGCTCAGGCAAGGGTCAGACCACATCCTTCCTGGCAGCACCCAAAGCAACCAGGCCGCTCGCGTCTCTCGCCTTCATTTTTCGACACAAGCGCCTGAGGAGGGACGCCACCCCTCCCCTTTGCGTCAAGAGACCTCCCCACCGGCCTCTGACTGATTCTTAGAACGGACGGAAAGAGTCGGGCAAGCCTGTCAAAGCTTTGAGCGAATGTCAAAAGCTTTAGACTTCCGCGAACTCTCCGGCTTGCACTGAGACGCGAGGTCGATGTGCTAAGCACCACGGGGCCCCTTTCGCCTGCAGGTCCCGAGCCGCCAACATGTTCTTCGTATCGTGTTCTCCAATCCTGGGTGACGGGCACCGCAGGGAGGCAGAGCCATCGCACTTGCCGGGTGGCAGAGGAAGGACCGGACTATGTACAATAGCGGCCAACGACTCCCAGAGCCGGTTGTGCGGCGTCTGCTCTCAGCCTAAGAGGCTTCTGGGAGTGCTCAGGCAAGGGTCAGCCTGCACCCTTGCTGGCAGCACCCAGGGGAACCAGGACGCTTGCATCTCTCGCCTTCATTTTCGACACAAGCGCCTGAGGAGGGACGCCACCCCTCCCCTTGCGTCAAGAGACCTCCCCACCAGCCTCTGACTGATTCTTAGAACGGACGGAAAGAGTCGGGCAAGCCTGTCAAAGCTTTGAGCGAATGTCAAAAGCTTTAGACTTCCGCGAACTCTCCGGCTTGCACTGAGACGCGAGGTCGATGTGCTAAGCACCACGGGGCCCCTTTCGCCTGCAGGTCCCGAGCCGCCAACATGTTCTTAGTATCGTGTTCTCCAAACCTGGGTGACGGGCACCGCAGGGAGGCAGAGCCATCGCACTTGCCGGGTGGCAGAGGAAGGACCGGACTATGTACAATAGCGGCCAACGACTCCCAGAGCCGGTAGTGCGGCGACTGCTCTCAGCCTAAGAGGCTTCTGGGAGTGCTCAGGCAAGGGTCAGCCTGCACCCTTGCTGGCAGCACCCAGGGGAACCAGGACGCTTGCATCTCTCGCCTTCATTTTCGACACAAACGCCTGAGGAGGGAAGCCAACCCTCCGTGTGTCAAGAGACCGTCCCCGCCCCGGCCTCCGACTGATTCTTAGAACGGACGGAAAGAGTCAGGCAAGCCTGTTAAGACTTCCGCGAACTCTCCGGCTTGCACTGAGACGCGAGGTCGATGTGCTCAGCACCACGGGGCCCCTTTCGCCTGCAGGTCCCGAGCCGCCAACATGTTCTAAGTATCGTGTTCTCCAAACCTGGGTGACGGGCACCGCAGGGAGGCAGAGCCATCGCACTTGCCGGGTGGCAGAGGAAGGACCGGACTATGTACAATAGCGGCCAACGACTCCCAGAGCCGGTAGTGCGGCGCCTGCTCTCAGCCTAAGAGGCTTTTGGGAGTGCTCAGGCAAGGGTCAGCCTGCACCCTTGCTGGCAGCACCCAGGGGAACCAGGACGCTTGCATCTCTCGCCTTCATTTTCGACACAAACGCCTGAGGAGGGAAGCCAACCCTCCGTGTGTCAAGAGACCGTCCCCGCCCCGGCCTCCGACTGATTCTTAGAACGGACGGAAAGAGTCAGGCAAGCCTGTTAAGACTTCCGCGAACTCTCCGGCTTGCACTGAGACGCGAGGTCGATGTGCTCAGCACCACGGGGCCCCCTTCGCCTGCAGGTCCCGAGCCGCCAACATGTTCTAAGTATCGTGTTCCCCAAACCTGGGTGACGAGCACCGCAGGGAGGCAGAGCCATCGCACTTGCCGGGTGGCAGAGGAAGGACCGGACTATGTACAATAGCGGCCAACGACTCCCAGAGCCGGTAGTGCGGCGCCTGCTCTCAGCTTAAGAGGCTTTTGGGAGTGCTCAGGCAAGGGTCAGCCTGCACCCTTGCTGGCAGCACCCAGGGGAACCAGGACGCTTGCATCTCTCGCCTTCATTTTCGACACAAACACCTGAGGAGGGAAGCCAACCCTCCGTGTGTCAAGAGACCGTCCCCGCCCCGGCCTCCGACTGATTCTTAGAACGGACGGAAAGAGTCAGGCAAGCCTGTCAAAGATTTGAGCAGATGTCAAAATCTTTTAAGACTTCCGCGAACTCTCCGGCTTGCACTGAGACCCGAGGTCGATGTGCTCAGCACCACGGGGCCCCTTTCGCCTGCAGGTCCCGAGCCGCCAACATGTTCTAAGTATCGTGTTCCCCAAACCTGGGTGACGAGCACCGCAGGGCGGCAGAGCCATCGCACTTGCCGGGTGGCAGAGGAAGGACCGGACTATGTACAATAGCGGCCAACCACTCCCAGAGCCGGTAGTGCGGCGTGCGAGGTCTGCTCTCAGCGGAAGAGGGTTTTGGGAATGCTCAGGCAAGGGCCAGCCTGCACCCTTCCTGGCCGCTCCCACGGGAACCAGGCTACTTGCAATCCTTTCCCCCAATAGCAAGTGCCTTTTGGAGGGACGGCCGGAGTCAACGTGGGGTTTGCCCGCCCTCCAAAGTGTCAAGAGACCGCCGCACAGGCCTCTGACTGATTCTTAGAACAGGCAGCAAGAGTTGGGTAAGTCTGTCGAAAATTTGACAAAGTGTCAAAAATTAGACTTCCGAGAGCTCTTGGGCATGCACACAGGCCTGTCATTCAAGTGCTCTGCCCGCGGAACCGTTTTTCGGATGCCTTTCAAAGTGGTCCCGCGCCGCCATTTTGTTCTAAAAATCGTGTTCCCAGAAATCTCCGGGTACCCCGCCAACCTCACTGTGTCACAATGTCAAGTGGCACTGAATGGGTCTGAATTTCAAATTCGACTGCTTCGCTCTGGAACTCGAACCCGGCAAAACCGTTTGGATTTTTCCCGGTCCAGACTTCCGCGGCAGACAAAGTTAAAGTTTTCGGGCTGCAGACTCAAAACGACATCTGGCCAACCGCCGGGCTCAATTCGCCCAGTTCCTCCGGCACTTCGGAACTCATGTTCGGCATGAGTTTTTGAATCTTTCCCGATGCTTCGGCATTTTCCTCCGCTGACACTTAGAATATTTTTCACACTTGGCCGAAAATTTTTCTAAGTTTTTCTGGTTACTGATTTCTTCTTTTCGGGCATTTTTCTAAGTTTTCTTGGTTACTCATTTCTCATTTTCAAACATTTTTCTAAGTTTTTCTGGTTACTGATTTCTTCTTTTTGGGCATTTTTCTAAGTTTTCTTGGTTACTCATTTCTCATTTTCAAACATTTTTCTAAGTTTTTCTGGTTACTCATTTCTCATTTTCAAACATTTTTCTAAGTTTTTCTGGTTACTGATTTCTTCTTTTTGGGCATTTTTCTAAGTTTTCTTGGTTACTCATTTCTCATTTTCAAACATTTTTCTAAGTTTTTCTGGTTACTGATTTCTTCTTTTTGGGCATTTTTCTAAGTTTTCTTGGTTACTCATTTCTCATTTTCAAACATTTTTCTAAGTTTTTCTGGTTACTGATTTCTTCTTTTTGGGCATTTTTCTAAGTTTTCTTGGTTACTCATTTCTCATTTTCAAACATTTTTCTAAGTTTTCTTGGTTACTCATTTCTCATTTTCAAACATTTTTCTAAGTTTTTCTGGTTACTGATTTCTTCTTTTTGGGCATTTTTCTAAGTTTTCTTGGTTACTCATTTCTCATTTTCAAACATTTTTCTAAGTTTTTCTGGTTACTCATTTCTCATTTTCAAACATTTTTCTAAGTTTTTCTGGTTACTGATTTCTTCTTTTTGGGCATTTTTCTAAGTTTTCTTGGTTACTCATTTCTCATTTTCAAACATTTTTCTAAGTTTTTCTGGTTACTCATTTCTCATTTTCAAACATTTTTCTAAGTTTTTCTGGTTACTCATTTCTGCTTTTCCAACGTTTTACTAAGTTTTGCTGGTTACTGAGTTCACACTTTTAAACATTTTCGGGCATTTTTCTACGTTTTTCATGTTACTCATTTAGCACTTTCAGGCACTTTCCTATGCTTTCCTGCTTACTGATTTCACACTTTTAAGCATCTTCGGGCATGTTCCCTAAGTTTTGCAGTTCATTCGTTTGGGACAGTCAGGCAACTTTCCTAAGCTTTCCTGGTAACCGAATTCACATTGTTGAGAACTTTGGAACCCTTCCCTAAGCTGTGCTGGTTACTCACTTTACCTCTTCAGACACTTGCCCCCGTTGTGACAGAGACCACTTCCCGACTCGGGAAATGCACCAAATTCGGCCTGAACTCAGAGGGCAGTCCCCCCTCGAAGGCGTGGAAGTCGGCAGAATCGCCGGGTCAAATCCGGCTGAGCTACCCGGCTTGGAAGCCTCAAAGTCGGTATGAGCTGTCAGGTTCACTCCCATCCCCGTTTGGACCACTTCCCGACTCGGGAAATTCACCAAATTCGGCCTGAACTCAGAGGACAGTCCCCCCTCGAAGGCGTGACAGTCGGCAGAACCGCCGGATCAAATCCGGCTGAGCTACCCGGCCCCGAAGCCTCAAAGTCGGTAAGAGCTGTCAGGTTCACTCCCATCCCCGTTTGGACCACTTCCCGACTCGGGAAATTCACCAAATTCGGCCTGAACTTATACAACAGTCCCCCCTCGAAGGCGTGACAGTCGGCAGAACCGCCGGATCAAATCCGGTTGAGCTACCCGGCTTGGAAGCCCCAAAGTCGGTAAGAGCTGTCAGGTTCACTCCCATCCCCGTTTGGACCACTTCCCGACTCGGGAAATTCACCAAATTCGGCCTGAACTTATACAACAGTCCCCCCTCGAAGGCGTGACAGTCGCTAGAACCGCCGGATCAAATCCGGTTGAGCTACCCGGCTTGGAAGCCCCAAAGTCGGTAAGAGCTGTCAGGTTCACTCCCATCCCCGTTTGGACCACTTCCCGACTTAGGAAATTCACCAAATTCGGCCTGAACTTAGAGGAGAGTCCCCGCTCGAAGGCGTGGAAGTCGGCAGAATCGCCGGGTCAAATCCGACTGAGCTACCCGGCCCCGAAGCCTCAATGTCGGTAAGAGCTGTCAGGTTCACTCCCATCCCCGTTTGGACCACTTCCCGACTCGGGAAATTCACCAAATTCGGCCTGAACTTAGACAACAGTCCCCCCTCGAAGCCGTGGCAGTCGCTAGAACCGCCGGATCAAATCCGGTTGAGCTACCCGGCTTGGAAGCCCCAAAGTCGGTATGAGCTGTCAGGTTCACTCCCATCCCCGTTTGGACCACTTCCCGACTTAGGAAAATCACCAAATTCGGCCTGAACTCAGAGGGCAGGCCCCCCTCGAAGGCCAGGCATTCGGCAGAACCGCCGGGTCAAATCCGACTGTGCTACCCGGCCCCAAAGCCTCAAAGTTGGTATGAGCAGTTAGGTTCACTCCCATCCCCGTTTGGACCACTTCCCGACTTAGGAAATTCACCAAATTCGGCCTGAACTTAGAGGAGAGTCCCCGCTCGAAGGCGTGGAAGTCGGCAGAATCGCCGGGTCAAATCCGGTTGAGCTACCCGGCTTGGAAGCCCCAATGTCGGTATGAGCTGTCAGGTTCACTCCCATCCCCGTTTGGACCACTTCCCGACTCGGGAAAATCACCAAATTCGGCCTGAACTCAGAGGGCAGGCCCCCCTCGAAGGCCAGGCATTCGGCAGAACCGCCGGATCAAATCCGACTGTGCTACCCGGCCCCAAAGCCCCAAAGTTGGTATGAGCTGTTAGGTTCACTCCCAAACCCGTTGGGACCACTTCCCGACTTAGGAAATTCACCAAATTCGGCCTGAACTTAGACAACAGTCCCCCCTCGAAGGCGTGACAGTCGGTAGAACCGCCGGGTCAAATCCGGCTGAGCTACCCGATTTGGAAGCCTTCAACACAAAACCCATCCGGCAATGCCACTCAAAAAGGGCCCAAATTCAGAAACACCCCCTTCAATAGGTACCACTTCCTCGGAGACACTACCGGGACACGCTCCCCTCGGCGAAAATTAAGCCCCCACCACTAACTGAAGCCAACCGCAGCCCCAACTTCAACGGAGAAATCAGTAACCAATTCAAAAATGCACTTGGTTACTGATTTGTACTGCTTCAAAAATATTCTAAGTGTCGCTGGTTACTGATTTGTACTGCTCCAAAAATATTCTAAGTGTCGCTGGTTACTGATTTGTAATGCTCCAAAAATATTCTAAGTGTCAGTGGTTACTGATTTGTACTGCTTCAAAAATA
>NW_026867849.1:40000-47500 GCF_020745735.1 Hemiscyllium ocellatum
GGGCAAGCCTGTCAAAGCTTTGAGCGAATGTCAAAAGCTTTAGACTGCCGCGAACCCTCCGGCTTGCACTGAGACACGAGGTCGATGTGCTAAGCACCCCGGGGCCCCTTTCGCCTGCAGGTCCCGAGCCGCCAACATGTTCTTAGTATCGTGTTCCCCAAACCTGGGTGACGGGCACCACAGGGCGGCAGAGCCATCGCACTTGCCGGGTGGCAGAGGAAGGACCGGACTATGTACCATAGCGGCCAACCACTCCCAGAGCCGGTCGTGCGGGGCTCGAGGTCTGCTCTCAACGTCACATGCTTCTGTGAGTGCTCAGGCAAGGGTCAGACCACATCCTTCCTGGCAGCACCCAAAGCAACCAGGCCGCTCGTGTCTCTCGCCTTCATTTTTCGACACAAGCGCCTGAGGAGGGACGCCACCCCTCCCCTTGCGTCAAGAGACCTCCCCACCGGCCTCTGACTGATTCTTAGAACGGACGGAAAGAGTCGGGCAAGCCTGTCAAAGATTTGAGCGTATGTCAAAAGCTTTAGACTTCCGCGAACTCTCTGGCTTGCACTGAGACCCGAGGTCGATGTGCTCAGCACCACGGGGCCCCTTTCGCCTGCAGGTCCCGAGCCGCCAACATGTTCTTAGTATCGTGTTCCCCAAACCTGGGTGACGGGCACCACAGGGCGACAGAGCCATCGCACTTGCCGGGTGGCAGAGGAAGGACCGGACTATGTACAATAGCGGCCAACGACTCCCAGAGCCGGTTGTGCGGGGCTCGAGGTCTGCTCTCAACATCACATGCTTTTGGATGTGCTCAGGCAAGGGTCAGACCACATCCTTCCTGGCAGCACCCAAAGCAACCAGGCCGCTCGCGTCTCTCGCCTTCATTTTTCGACACAAGCGCCTGAGGAGGGACGCCACCCCTCCCCTTTGCGTCAAGAGACCTCCCCACCGGCCTCTGACTGATTCTTAGAACGGACGGAAAGAGTCGGGCAAGCCTGTCAAAGCTTTGAGCGAATGTCAAAAGCTTTAGACTTCCGCGAACTCTCCGGCTTGCACTGAGACGCGAGGTCGATGTGCTAAGCACCACGGGGCCCCTTTCGCCTGCAGGTCCCGAGCCGCCAACATGTTCTTAGTATCGTGTTCTCCAATCCTGGGTGACGGGCACCGCAGGGAGGCAGAGCCATCGCACTTGCCGGGTGGCAGAGGAAGGACCGGACTATGTACAATAGCGGCCAACGACTCCCAGAGCCGGTTGTGCGGCGTCTGCTCTCAGCCTAAGAGGCTTCTGGGAGTGCTCAGGCAAGGGTCAGCCTGCACCCTTGCTGGCAGCACCCAGGGGAACCAGGACGCTTGCATCTCTCGCCTTCATTTTCGACACAAGCGCCTGAGGAGGGACGCCACCCCTCCCCTTGCGTCAAGAGACCTCCCCACCAGCCTCTGACTGATTCTTAGAACGGACGGAAAGAGTCGGGCAAGCCTGTCAAAGCTTTGAGCGAATGTCAAAAGCTTTAGACTTCCGCGAACTCTCCGGCTTGCACTGAGACGCGAGGTCGATGTGCTAAGCACCACGGGGCCCCTTTCGCCTGCAGGTCCCGAGCCGCCAACATGTTCTTAGTATCGTGTTCTCCAAACCTGGGTGACGGGCACCGCAGGGAGGCAGAGCCATCGCACTTGCCGGGTGGCAGAGGAAGGACCGGACTATGTACAATAGCGGCCAACGACTCCCAGAGCCGGTAGTGCGGCGTCTGCTCTCAGCCTAAGAGGCTTCTGGGAGTGCTCAGGCAAGGGTCAGCCTGCACCCTTGCTGGCAGCACCCAGGGGAACCAGGACGCTTGCATCTCTCGCCTTCATTTTCGACACAAACGCCTGAGGAGGGAAGCCAACCCTCCGTGTGTCAAGAGACCGTCCCCGCCCCGGCCTCCGACTGATTCTTAGAACGGACGGAAAGAGTCAGGCAAGCCTGTTAAGACTTCCGCGAACTCTCCGGCTTGCACTGAGACGCGAGGTCGATGTGCTCAGCACCACGGGGCCCCTTTCGCCTGCAGGTCCCGAGCCGCCAACATGTTCTAAGTATCGTGTTCTCCAAACCTGGGTGACGGGCACCGCAGGGAGGCAGAGCCATCGCACTTGCCGGGTGGCAGAGGAAGGACCGGACTATGTACAATAGCGGCCAACGACTCCCAGAGCCGGTAGTGCGGCGCCTGCTCTCAGCCTAAGAGGCTTTTGGGAGTGCTCAGGCAAGGGTCAGCCTGCACCCTTGCTGGCAGCACCCAGGGGAACCAGGACGCTTGCATCTCTCGCCTTCATTTTCGACACAAACGCCTGAGGAGGGAAGCCAACCCTCCGTGTGTCAAGAGACCGTCCCCGCCCCGGCCTCCGACTGATTCTTAGAACGGACGGAAAGAGTCAGGCAAGCCTGTTAAGACTTCCGCGAACTCTCCGGCTTGCACTGAGACGCGAGGTCGATGTGCTCAGCACCACGGGGCCCCCTTCGCCTGCAGGTCCCGAGCCGCCAACATGTTCTAAGTATCGTGTTCCCCAAACCTGGGTGACGAGCACCGCAGGGAGGCAGAGCCATCGCACTTGCCGGGTGGCAGAGGAAGGACCGGACTATGTACAATAGCGGCCAACGACTCCCAGAGCCGGTAGTGCGGCGCCTGCTCTCAGCTTAAGAGGCTTTTGGGAGTGCTCAGGCAAGGGTCAGCCTGCACCCTTGCTGGCAGCACCCAGGGGAACCAGGACGCTTGCATCTCTCGCCTTCATTTTCGACACAAACACCTGAGGAGGGAAGCCAACCCTCCGTGTGTCAAGAGACCGTCCCCGCCCCGGCCTCCGACTGATTCTTAGAACGGACGGAAAGAGTCAGGCAAGCCTGTCAAAGATTTGAGCAGATGTCAAAATCTTTTAAGACTTCCGCGAACTCTCCGGCTTGCACTGAGACCCGAGGTCGATGTGCTCAGCACCACGGGGCCCCTTTCGCCTGCAGGTCCCGAGCCGCCAACATGTTCTAAGTATCGTGTTCCCCAAACCTGGGTGACGAGCACCGCAGGGCGGCAGAGCCATCGCACTTGCCGGGTGGCAGAGGAAGGACCGGACTATGTACAATAGCGGCCAACCACTCCCAGAGCCGGTAGTGCGGCGTGCGAGGTCTGCTCTCAGCGGAAGAGGGTTTTGGGAATGCTCAGGCAAGGGCCAGCCTGCACCCTTCCTGGCCGCTCCCACGGGAACCAGGCTACTTGCAATCCTTTCCCCCAATAGCAAGTGCCTTTTGGAGGGACGGCCGGAGTCAACGTGGGGTTTGCCCGCCCTCCAAAGTGTCAAGAGACCGCCGCACAGGCCTCTGACTGATTCTTAGAACAGGCAGCAAGAGTTGGGTAAGTCTGTCGAAAATTTGACAAAGTGTCAAAAATTAGACTTCCGAGAGCTCTTGGGCATGCACACAGGCCTGTCATTCAAGTGCTCTGCCCGCGGAACCGTTTTTCGGATGCCTTTCAAAGTGGTCCCGCGCCGCCATTTTGTTCTAAAAATCGTGTTCCCAGAAATCTCCGGGTACCCCGCCAACCTCACTGTGTCACAATGTCAAGTGGCACTGAATGGGTCTGAATTTCAAATTCGACTGCTTCGCTCTGGAACTCGAACCCGGCAAAACCGTTTGGATTTTTCCCGGTCCAGACTTCCGCGGCAGACAAAGTTAAAGTTTTCGGGCTGCAGACTCAAAACGACATCTGGCCAACCGCCGGGCTCAATTCGCCCAGTTCCTCCGGCACTTCGGAACTCATGTTCGGCATGAGTTTTTGAATCTTTCCCGATGCTTCGGCATTTTCCTCCGCTGACACTTAGAATATTTTTCACACTTGGCCGAAAATTTTTCTAAGTTTTTCTGGTTACTGATTTCTTCTTTTCGGGCATTTTTCTAAGTTTTCTTGGTTACTCATTTCTCATTTTCAAACATTTTTCTAAGTTTTTCTGGTTACTGATTTCTTCTTTTTGGGCATTTTTCTAAGTTTTCTTGGTTACTCATTTCTCATTTTCAAACATTTTTCTAAGTTTTTCTGGTTACTCATTTCTCATTTTCAAACATTTTTCTAAGTTTTTCTGGTTACTGATTTCTTCTTTTTGGGCATTTTTCTAAGTTTTCTTGGTTACTCATTTCTCATTTTCAAACATTTTTCTAAGTTTTTCTGGTTACTGATTTCTTCTTTTTGGGCATTTTTCTAAGTTTTCTTGGTTACTCATTTCTCATTTTCAAACATTTTTCTAAGTTTTTCTGGTTACTGATTTCTCATTTTCAAACATTTTTCTTTTTGGGCATTTTTCTAAGTTTTCTTGGTTACTCATTTCTCATTTTCAAACATTTTTCTAAGTTTTCTTGGTTACTCATTTCTCATTTTCAAACATTTTTCTAAGTTTTTCTGGTTACTGATTTCTTCTTTTTGGGCATTTTTCTAAGTTTTCTTGGTTACTCATTTCTCATTTTCAAACATTTTTCTAAGTTTTTCTGGTTACTCATTTCTCATTTTCAAACATTTTTCTAAGTTTTTCTGGTTACTGATTTCTTCTTTTTGGGCATTTTTCTAAGTTTTCTTGGTTACTCATTTCTCATTTTCAAACATTTTTCTAAGTTTTTCTGGTTACTCATTTCTCATTTTCAAACATTTTTCTAAGTTTTTCTGGTTACTCATTTCTGCTTTTCCAACGTTTTACTAAGTTTTGCTGGTTACTGAGTTCACACTTTTAAACATTTTCGGGCATTTTTCTACGTTTTTCATGTTACTCATTTAGCACTTTCAGGCACTTTCCTATGCTTTCCTGCTTACTGATTTCACACTTTTAAGCATCTTCGGGCATGTTCCCTAAGTTTTGCAGTTCATTCGTTTGGGACAGTCAGGCAACTTTCCTAAGCTTTCCTGGTAACCGAATTCACATTGTTGAGAACTTTGGAACCCTTCCCTAAGCTGTGCTGGTTACTCACTTTACCTCTTCAGACACTTGCCCCCGTTGTGACAGAGACCACTTCCCGACTCGGGAAATGCACCAAATTCGGCCTGAACTCAGAGGGCAGTCCCCCCTCGAAGGCGTGGAAGTCGGCAGAATCGCCGGGTCAAATCCGGCTGAGCTACCCGGCTTGGAAGCCTCAAAGTCGGTATGAGCTGTCAGGTTCACTCCCATCCCCGTTTGGACCACTTCCCGACTCGGGAAATTCACCAAATTCGGCCTGAACTCAGAGGACAGTCCCCCCTCGAAGGCGTGACAGTCGGCAGAACCGCCGGATCAAATCCGGCTGAGCTACCCGGCCCCGAAGCCTCAAAGTCGGTAAGAGCTGTCAGGTTCACTCCCATCCCCGTTTGGACCACTTCCCGACTCGGGAAATTCACCAAATTCGGCCTGAACTTATACAACAGTCCCCCCTCGAAGGCGTGACAGTCGGCAGAACCGCCGGATCAAATCCGGTTGAGCTACCCGGCTTGGAAGCCCCAAAGTCGGTAAGAGCTGTCAGGTTCACTCCCATCCCCGTTTGGACCACTTCCCGACTCGGGAAATTCACCAAATTCGGCCTGAACTTATACAACAGTCCCCCCTCGAAGGCGTGACAGTCGCTAGAACCGCCGGATCAAATCCGGTTGAGCTACCCGGCTTGGAAGCCCCAAAGTCGGTAAGAGCTGTCAGGTTCACTCCCATCCCCGTTTGGACCACTTCCCGACTTAGGAAATTCACCAAATTCGGCCTGAACTTAGAGGAGAGTCCCCGCTCGAAGGCGTGGAAGTCGGCAGAATCGCCGGGTCAAATCCGACTGAGCTACCCGGCCCCGAAGCCTCAATGTCGGTAAGAGCTGTCAGGTTCACTCCCATCCCCGTTTGGACCACTTCCCGACTCGGGAAATTCACCAAATTCGGCCTGAACTTAGACAACAGTCCCCCCTCGAAGCCGTGGCAGTCGCTAGAACCGCCGGATCAAATCCGGTTGAGCTACCCGGCTTGGAAGCCCCAAAGTCGGTATGAGCTGTCAGGTTCACTCCCATCCCCGTTTGGACCACTTCCCGACTTAGGAAAATCACCAAATTCGGCCTGAACTCAGAGGGCAGGCCCCCCTCGAAGGCCAGGCATTCGGCAGAACCGCCGGGTCAAATCCGACTGTGCTACCCGGCCCCAAAGCCTCAAAGTTGGTATGAGCAGTTAGGTTCACTCCCATCCCCGTTTGGACCACTTCCCGACTTAGGAAATTCACCAAATTCGGCCTGAACTTAGAGGAGAGTCCCCGCTCGAAGGCGTGGAAGTCGGCAGAATCGCCGGGTCAAATCCGGTGAGCTACCCGGCCCCGAAGCCCCAAAGTCGGTATGAGCTGTCAGGTTCACTCCCATCCCCGTTTGGACCACTTCCCGACTTAGGAAAATCACCAAATTCGGCCTGAACTCAGAGGGCAGGCCCCCCTCGAAGGCCAGGCATTCGGCAGAACCGCCGGGTCAAATCCGACTGTGCTACCCGGCCCCAAAGCCTCAAAGTTGGTATGAGCAGTTAGGTTCACTCCCAAACCCGTTGGGACCACTTCCCGACTTAGGAAATTCACCAAATTCGGCCTGAACTTAGACAACAGTCCCCCCTCGAAGGCGTGACAGTCGGTAGAACCGCCGGGTCAAATCCGGCTGAGCTACCCGATTTGGAAGCCTTCAACACAAAACCCATCCGGCAATGCCACTCAAAAAGGGCCCAAATTCAGAAACACCCCCTTCAATAGGTACCACTTCCTCGGAGACACTACCGGGACACGCTCCCCTCGGCGAAAATTAAGCCCCCACCACTAACTGAAGCCAACCGCAGCCCCAACTTCAACGGAGAAATCAGTAACCAATTCAAAAATGCACTTGGTTACTGATTTGTACTGCTTCAAAAATATTCTAAGTGTCGCTGGTTACTGATTTGTACTGCTCCAAAAATATTCTAAGTGTCGCTGGTTACTGATTTGTAATGCTCCAAAAATATTCTAAGTGTCAGTGGTTACTGATTTGTACTGCTTCAAAAATATTCTAAGTGTCGCTGGTTACTGATTTGTACTGCTTCAAAAATATTCTAAGTGTCAGCGGTTACTGATTTGTACTGCTTCAAAAATATTCTAAGTGTCAGTGGTTACTGATTTGTACTGCTTCAAAAATATTCTAAGTGTCGCTGGTTACTGATTTGTACTGCTTCAAAAATATTCTAAGTGTCAGTGGTTACTGATTTGTACTGCTTCAAAAATATTCTAAGTGTCGCTGGTTACTGATTTGTACTGCTCCAAAAATATTCTAAGTGTCGCTGGTTACTGATTTGTACTGCTTCAAAAATATTCTAAGTGTCGCTGGTTACTGATTTGTACTGCTTCAAAAATATTCTAAGTGTCAGTGGTTACTGATTTGTACTGCTTCAAAAATATTCTAAGTGTCGCTGGTTACTGATTTGTACTGCTTCAAAAATATTCTAAGTGTCAGTGGTTACTGATTTGTACTGCTTCAAAAATATTCTAAGTGTCGCT
>NW_026867849.1:60000-67500 GCF_020745735.1 Hemiscyllium ocellatum
GTCGGGCAAGCCTGTCAAAGATTTGAGCGTATGTCAAAAGCTTTAGACTTCCGCGAACTCTCTGGCTTGCACTGAGACCCGAGGTCGATGTGCTCAGCACCACGGGGCCCCTTTCGCCTGCAGGTCCCGAGCCGCCAACATGTTCTTAGTATCGTGTTCCCCAAACCTGGGTGACGGGCACCACAGGGCGACAGAGCCATCGCACTTGCCGGGTGGCAGAGGAAGGACCGGACTATGTACAATAGCGGCCAACGACTCCCAGAGCCGGTTGTGCGGGGCTCGAGGTCTGCTCTCAACATCACATGCTTTTGGATGTGCTCAGGCAAGGGTCAGACCACATCCTTCCTGGCAGCACCCAAAGCAACCAGGCCGCTCGCGTCTCTCGCCTTCATTTTTCGACACAAGCGCCTGAGGAGGGACGCCACCCCTCCCCTTTGCGTCAAGAGACCTCCCCACCGGCCTCTGACTGATTCTTAGAACGGACGGAAAGAGTCGGGCAAGCCTGTCAAAGCTTTGAGCGAATGTCAAAAGCTTTAGACTTCCGCGAACTCTCCGGCTTGCACTGAGACGCGAGGTCGATGTGCTAAGCACCACGGGGCCCCTTTCGCCTGCAGGTCCCGAGCCGCCAACATGTTCTTAGTATCGTGTTCTCCAATCCTGGGTGACGGGCACCGCAGGGAGGCAGAGCCATCGCACTTGCCGGGTGGCAGAGGAAGGACCGGACTATGTACAATAGCGGCCAACGACTCCCAGAGCCGGTTGTGCGGCGTCTGCTCTCAGCCTAAGAGGCTTCTGGGAGTGCTCAGGCAAGGGTCAGCCTGCACCCTTGCTGGCAGCACCCAGGGGAACCAGGACGCTTGCATCTCTCGCCTTCATTTTCGACACAAGCGCCTGAGGAGGGACGCCACCCCTCCCCTTGCGTCAAGAGACCTCCCCACCAGCCTCTGACTGATTCTTAGAACGGACGGAAAGAGTCGGGCAAGCCTGTCAAAGCTTTGAGCGAATGTCAAAAGCTTTAGACTTCCGCGAACTCTCCGGCTTGCACTGAGACGCGAGGTCGATGTGCTAAGCACCACGGGGCCCCTTTCGCCTGCAGGTCCCGAGCCGCCAACATGTTCTTAGTATCGTGTTCTCCAAACCTGGGTGACGGGCACCGCAGGGAGGCAGAGCCATCGCACTTGCCGGGTGGCAGAGGAAGGACCGGACTATGTACAATAGCGGCCAACGACTCCCAGAGCCGGTAGTGCGGCGTCTGCTCTCAGCCTAAGAGGCTTCTGGGAGTGCTCAGGCAAGGGTCAGCCTGCACCCTTGCTGGCAGCACCCAGGGGAACCAGGACGCTTGCATCTCTCGCCTTCATTTTCGACACAAACGCCTGAGGAGGGAAGCCAACCCTCCGTGTGTCAAGAGACCGTCCCCGCCCCGGCCTCCGACTGATTCTTAGAACGGACGGAAAGAGTCAGGCAAGCCTGTTAAGACTTCCGCGAACTCTCCGGCTTGCACTGAGACGCGAGGTCGATGTGCTCAGCACCACGGGGCCCCTTTCGCCTGCAGGTCCCGAGCCGCCAACATGTTCTAAGTATCGTGTTCTCCAAACCTGGGTGACGGGCACCGCAGGGAGGCAGAGCCATCGCACTTGCCGGGTGGCAGAGGAAGGACCGGACTATGTACAATAGCGGCCAACGACTCCCAGAGCCGGTAGTGCGGCGCCTGCTCTCAGCCTAAGAGGCTTTTGGGAGTGCTCAGGCAAGGGTCAGCCTGCACCCTTGCTGGCAGCACCCAGGGGAACCAGGACGCTTGCATCTCTCGCCTTCATTTTCGACACAAACGCCTGAGGAGGGAAGCCAACCCTCCGTGTGTCAAGAGACCGTCCCCGCCCCGGCCTCCGACTGATTCTTAGAACGGACGGAAAGAGTCAGGCAAGCCTGTTAAGACTTCCGCGAACTCTCCGGCTTGCACTGAGACGCGAGGTCGATGTGCTCAGCACCACGGGGCCCCCTTCGCCTGCAGGTCCCGAGCCGCCAACATGTTCTAAGTATCGTGTTCCCCAAACCTGGGTGACGAGCACCGCAGGGAGGCAGAGCCATCGCACTTGCCGGGTGGCAGAGGAAGGACCGGACTATGTACAATAGCGGCCAACGACTCCCAGAGCCGGTAGTGCGGCGCCTGCTCTCAGCTTAAGAGGCTTTTGGGAGTGCTCAGGCAAGGGTCAGCCTGCACCCTTGCTGGCAGCACCCAGGGGAACCAGGACGCTTGCATCTCTCGCCTTCATTTTCGACACAAACACCTGAGGAGGGAAGCCAACCCTCCGTGTGTCAAGAGACCGTCCCCGCCCCGGCCTCCGACTGATTCTTAGAACGGACGGAAAGAGTCAGGCAAGCCTGTCAAAGATTTGAGCAGATGTCAAAATCTTTTAAGACTTCCGCGAACTCTCCGGCTTGCACTGAGACCCGAGGTCGATGTGCTCAGCACCACGGGGCCCCTTTCGCCTGCAGGTCCCGAGCCGCCAACATGTTCTAAGTATCGTGTTCCCCAAACCTGGGTGACGAGCACCGCAGGGCGGCAGAGCCATCGCACTTGCCGGGTGGCAGAGGAAGGACCGGACTATGTACAATAGCGGCCAACCACTCCCAGAGCCGGTAGTGCGGCGTGCGAGGTCTGCTCTCAGCGGAAGAGGGTTTTGGGAATGCTCAGGCAAGGGCCAGCCTGCACCCTTCCTGGCCGCTCCCACGGGAACCAGGCTACTTGCAATCCTTTCCCCCAATAGCAAGTGCCTTTTGGAGGGACGGCCGGAGTCAACGTGGGGTTTGCCCGCCCTCCAAAGTGTCAAGAGACCGCCGCACAGGCCTCTGACTGATTCTTAGAACAGGCAGCAAGAGTTGGGTAAGTCTGTCGAAAATTTGACAAAGTGTCAAAAATTAGACTTCCGAGAGCTCTTGGGCATGCACACAGGCCTGTCATTCAAGTGCTCTGCCCGCGGAACCGTTTTTCGGATGCCTTTCAAAGTGGTCCCGCGCCGCCATTTTGTTCTAAAAATCGTGTTCCCAGAAATCTCCGGGTACCCCGCCAACCTCACTGTGTCACAATGTCAAGTGGCACTGAATGGGTCTGAATTTCAAATTCGACTGCTTCGCTCTGGAACTCGAACCCGGCAAAACCGTTTGGATTTTTCCCGGTCCAGACTTCCGCGGCAGACAAAGTTAAAGTTTTCGGGCTGCAGACTCAAAACGACATCTGGCCAACCGCCGGGCTCAATTCGCCCAGTTCCTCCGGCACTTCGGAACTCATGTTCGGCATGAGTTTTTGAATCTTTCCCGATGCTTCGGCATTTTCCTCCGCTGACA
Organism: Hemiscyllium ocellatum; assembly: GCF_020745735.1. Classification (NCBI taxonomy): domain Eukaryota; kingdom Metazoa; phylum Chordata; class Chondrichthyes; order Orectolobiformes; family Hemiscylliidae; genus Hemiscyllium; species Hemiscyllium ocellatum. Next base: position 63,343 of record NW_026867849.1, read on the forward strand.
CTTAGAATATTTTTCACACTTGGCCGAAAATTTTTCTAAGTTTTTCTGGTTACTGATTTCTTCTTTTCGGGCATTTTTCTAAGTTTTCTTGGTTACTCATTTCTCATTTTCAAACATTTTTCTAAGTTTTTCTGGTTACTGATTTCTTCTTTTTGGGCATTTTTCTAAGTTTTCTTGGTTACTCATTTCTCATTTTCAAACATTTTTCTAAGTTTTTCTGGTTACTCATTTCTCATTTTCAAACATTTTTCTAAGTTTTTCTGGTTACTGATTTCTTCTTTTTGGGCATTTTTCTAAGTTTTCTTGGTTACTCATTTCTCATTTTCAAACATTTTTCTAAGTTTTTCTGGTTACTGATTTCTTCTTTTTGGGCATTTTTCTAAGTTTTCTTGGTTACTCATTTCTCATTTTCAAACATTTTTCTAAGTTTTTCTGGTTACTGATTTCTTCTTTTTCAAACATTTTTCTAAGTTTTCTTGGTTACTCATTTCTCATTTTCAAACATTTTTCTAAGTTTTCTTGGTTACTCATTTCTCATTTTCAAACATTTTTCTAAGTTTTTCTGGTTACTGATTTCTTCTTTTTGGGCATTTTTCTAAGTTTTCTTGGTTACTCATTTCTCATTTTCAAACATTTTTCTAAGTTTTTCTGGTTACTCATTTCTCATTTTCAAACATTTTTCTAAGTTTTTCTGGTTACTGATTTCTTCTTTTTGGGCATTTTTCTAAGTTTTCTTGGTTACTCATTTCTCATTTTCAAACATTTTTCTAAGTTTTTCTGGTTACTCATTTCTCATTTTCAAACATTTTTCTAAGTTTTTCTGGTTACTCATTTCTGCTTTTCCAACGTTTTACTAAGTTTTGCTGGTTACTGAGTTCACACTTTTAAACATTTTCGGGCATTTTTCTACGTTTTTCATGTTACTCATTTAGCACTTTCAGGCACTTTCCTATGCTTTCCTGCTTACTGATTTCACACTTTTAAGCATCTTCGGGCATGTTCCCTAAGTTTTGCAGTTCATTCGTTTGGGACAGTCAGGCAACTTTCCTAAGCTTTCCTGGTAACCGAATTCACATTGTTGAGAACTTTGGAACCCTTCCCTAAGCTGTGCTGGTTACTCACTTTACCTCTTCAGACACTTGCCCCCGTTGTGACAGAGACCACTTCCCGACTCGGGAAATGCACCAAATTCGGCCTGAACTCAGAGGGCAGTCCCCCCTCGAAGGCGTGGAAGTCGGCAGAATCGCCGGGTCAAATCCGGCTGAGCTACCCGGCTTGGAAGCCTCAAAGTCGGTATGAGCTGTCAGGTTCACTCCCATCCCCGTTTGGACCACTTCCCGACTCGGGAAATTCACCAAATTCGGCCTGAACTCAGAGGACAGTCCCCCCTCGAAGGCGTGACAGTCGGCAGAACCGCCGGATCAAATCCGGCTGAGCTACCCGGCCCCGAAGCCTCAAAGTCGGTAAGAGCTGTCAGGTTCACTCCCATCCCCGTTTGGACCACTTCCCGACTCGGGAAATTCACCAAATTCGGCCTGAACTTATACAACAGTCCCCCCTCGAAGGCGTGACAGTCGGCAGAACCGCCGGATCAAATCCGGTTGAGCTACCCGGCTTGGAAGCCCCAAAGTCGGTAAGAGCTGTCAGGTTCACTCCCATCCCCGTTTGGACCACTTCCCGACTCGGGAAATTCACCAAATTCGGCCTGAACTTATACAACAGTCCCCCCTCGAAGGCGTGACAGTCGCTAGAACCGCCGGATCAAATCCGGTTGAGCTACCCGGCTTGGAAGCCCCAAAGTCGGTAAGAGCTGTCAGGTTCACTCCCATCCCCGTTTGGACCACTTCCCGACTTAGGAAATTCACCAAATTCGGCCTGAACTTAGAGGAGAGTCCCCGCTCGAAGGCGTGGAAGTCGGCAGAATCGCCGGGTCAAATCCGACTGAGCTACCCGGCCCCGAAGCCTCAATGTCGGTAAGAGCTGTCAGGTTCACTCCCATCCCCGTTTGGACCACTTCCCGACTCGGGAAATTCACCAAATTCGGCCTGAACTTAGACAACAGTCCCCCCTCGAAGCCGTGGCAGTCGCTAGAACCGCCGGATCAAATCCGGTTGAGCTACCCGGCTTGGAAGCCCCAAAGTCGGTATGAGCTGTCAGGTTCACTCCCATCCCCGTTTGGACCACTTCCCGACTTAGGAAAATCACCAAATTCGGCCTGAACTCAGAGGGCAGGCCCCCCTCGAAGGCCAGGCATTCGGCAGAACCGCCGGGTCAAATCCGACTGTGCTACCCGGCCCCAAAGCCTCAAAGTTGGTATGAGCAGTTAGGTTCACTCCCATCCCCGTTTGGACCACTTCCCGACTTAGGAAATTCACCAAATTCGGCCTGAACTTAGAGGAGAGTCCCCGCTCGAAGGCGTGGAAGTCGGCAGAATCGCCGGATCAAATCCGGTTGAGCTACCCGGCTTGGAAGCCCCAAAGTCGGTATGAGCTGTCAGGTTCACTCCCATCCCCGTTTGGACCACTTCCCGACTTAGGAAAATCACCAAATTCGGCCTGAACTCAGAGGGCAGGCCCCCCTCGAAGGCCAGGCATTCGGCAGAACCGCCGGGTCAAATCCGACTGTGCTACCCGGCCCCAAAGCCTCAAAGTTGGTATGAGCAGTTAGGTTCACTCCCAAACCCGTTGGGACCACTTCCCGACTTAGGAAATTCACCAAATTCGGCCTGAACTTAGACAACAGTCCCCCCTCGAAGGCGTGACAGTCGGTAGAACCGCCGGGTCAAATCCGGCTGAGCTACCCGATTTGGAAGCCTTCAACACAAAACCCATCCGGCAATGCCACTCAAAAAGGGCCCAAATTCAGAAACACCCCCTTCAATAGGTACCACTTCCTCGGAGACACTACCGGGACACGCTCCCCTCGGCGAAAATTAAGCCCCCACCACTAACTGAAGCCAACCGCAGCCCCAACTTCAACGGAGAAATCAGTAACCAATTCAAAAATGCACTTGGTTACTGATTTGTACTGCTTCAAAAATATTCTAAGTGTCGCTGGTTACTGATTTGTACTGCTCCAAAAATATTCTAAGTGTCGCTGGTTACTGATTTGTAATGCTCCAAAAATATTCTAAGTGTCAGTGGTTACTGATTTGTACTGCTTCAAAAATATTCTAAGTGTCGCTGGTTACTGATTTGTACTGCTTCAAAAATATTCTAAGTGTCAGCGGTTACTGATTTGTACTGCTTCAAAAATATTCTAAGTGTCAGTGGTTACTGATTTGTACTGCTTCAAAAATATTCTAAGTGTCGCTGGTTACTGATTTGTACTGCTTCAAAAATATTCTAAGTGTCAGTGGTTACTGATTTGTACTGCTTCAAAAATATTCTAAGTGTCGCTGGTTACTGATTTGTACTGCTCCAAAAATATTCTAAGTGTCGCTGGTTACTGATTTGTACTGCTTCAAAAATATTCTAAGTGTCGCTGGTTACTGATTTGTACTGCTTCAAAAATATTCTAAGTGTCAGTGGTTACTGATTTGTACTGCTTCAAAAATATTCTAAGTGTCGCTGGTTACTGATTTGTACTGCTTCAAAAATATTCTAAGTGTCAGTGGTTACTGATTTGTACTGCTTCAAAAATATTCTAAGTGTCGCTGGTTACTGATTTGTACTGCTTCAAAAATATTCTAAGTGTCAGTGGTTACTGATTTGTACTGCTCCAAAAATATTCTAAGTGTCGCTGGTTACTGATTTGTACTGCTTCAAAAATATTCTAAGTGTCAGTGGTTACTGATTTGTACTGCTCCAAAAATATTCTAAGTGTCGCTGGTTACTGATTTGTACTGCTTCAAAAATATTCTAAGTGTCAGCGGTTACTGATTTGTACTGCTTCAAAAATATTCTAAGTGTCAGTGGTTACTGATTTGTACTGCTTCAAAAATATTCTAAGTGTCGCTGGTTACTGATTTGTACTGCTTCAAAAATATTCTAAGTGTCAGTGGTTACTGATTTGTACTGCTCCAAAAATATTCTAAGTGTCGCTGGTTACTGATTTGTACTGCTTCAAAAATATTCTAAGTGTCAGTGGTTACTGATTTGTACTGCTTCAAAAATATTCTAAGTGTCGCTGGTTACTGATTTGTACTGCTTCAAAAAT
>NW_026867849.1:85000-90000 GCF_020745735.1 Hemiscyllium ocellatum
GGGCACCGCAGGGAGGCAGAGCCATCGCACTTGCCGGGTGGCAGAGGAAGGACCGGACTATGTACAATAGCGGCCAACGACTCCCAGAGCCGGTAGTGCGGCGTCTGCTCTCAGCCTAAGAGGCTTCTGGGAGTGCTCAGGCAAGGGTCAGCCTGCACCCTTGCTGGCAGCACCCAGGGGAACCAGGACGCTTGCATCTCTCGCCTTCATTTTCGACACAAACGCCTGAGGAGGGAAGCCAACCCTCCGTGTGTCAAGAGACCGTCCCCGCCCCGGCCTCCGACTGATTCTTAGAACGGACGGAAAGAGTCAGGCAAGCCTGTTAAGACTTCCGCGAACTCTCCGGCTTGCACTGAGACGCGAGGTCGATGTGCTCAGCACCACGGGGCCCCTTTCGCCTGCAGGTCCCGAGCCGCCAACATGTTCTAAGTATCGTGTTCTCCAAACCTGGGTGACGGGCACCGCAGGGAGGCAGAGCCATCGCACTTGCCGGGTGGCAGAGGAAGGACCGGACTATGTACAATAGCGGCCAACGACTCCCAGAGCCGGTAGTGCGGCGCCTGCTCTCAGCCTAAGAGGCTTTTGGGAGTGCTCAGGCAAGGGTCAGCCTGCACCCTTGCTGGCAGCACCCAGGGGAACCAGGACGCTTGCATCTCTCGCCTTCATTTTCGACACAAACGCCTGAGGAGGGAAGCCAACCCTCCGTGTGTCAAGAGACCGTCCCCGCCCCGGCCTCCGACTGATTCTTAGAACGGACGGAAAGAGTCAGGCAAGCCTGTTAAGACTTCCGCGAACTCTCCGGCTTGCACTGAGACGCGAGGTCGATGTGCTCAGCACCACGGGGCCCCCTTCGCCTGCAGGTCCCGAGCCGCCAACATGTTCTAAGTATCGTGTTCCCCAAACCTGGGTGACGAGCACCGCAGGGAGGCAGAGCCATCGCACTTGCCGGGTGGCAGAGGAAGGACCGGACTATGTACAATAGCGGCCAACGACTCCCAGAGCCGGTAGTGCGGCGCCTGCTCTCAGCTTAAGAGGCTTTTGGGAGTGCTCAGGCAAGGGTCAGCCTGCACCCTTGCTGGCAGCACCCAGGGGAACCAGGACGCTTGCATCTCTCGCCTTCATTTTCGACACAAACACCTGAGGAGGGAAGCCAACCCTCCGTGTGTCAAGAGACCGTCCCCGCCCCGGCCTCCGACTGATTCTTAGAACGGACGGAAAGAGTCAGGCAAGCCTGTCAAAGATTTGAGCAGATGTCAAAATCTTTTAAGACTTCCGCGAACTCTCCGGCTTGCACTGAGACCCGAGGTCGATGTGCTCAGCACCACGGGGCCCCTTTCGCCTGCAGGTCCCGAGCCGCCAACATGTTCTAAGTATCGTGTTCCCCAAACCTGGGTGACGAGCACCGCAGGGCGGCAGAGCCATCGCACTTGCCGGGTGGCAGAGGAAGGACCGGACTATGTACAATAGCGGCCAACCACTCCCAGAGCCGGTAGTGCGGCGTGCGAGGTCTGCTCTCAGCGGAAGAGGGTTTTGGGAATGCTCAGGCAAGGGCCAGCCTGCACCCTTCCTGGCCGCTCCCACGGGAACCAGGCTACTTGCAATCCTTTCCCCCAATAGCAAGTGCCTTTTGGAGGGACGGCCGGAGTCAACGTGGGGTTTGCCCGCCCTCCAAAGTGTCAAGAGACCGCCGCACAGGCCTCTGACTGATTCTTAGAACAGGCAGCAAGAGTTGGGTAAGTCTGTCGAAAATTTGACAAAGTGTCAAAAATTAGACTTCCGAGAGCTCTTGGGCATGCACACAGGCCTGTCATTCAAGTGCTCTGCCCGCGGAACCGTTTTTCGGATGCCTTTCAAAGTGGTCCCGCGCCGCCATTTTGTTCTAAAAATCGTGTTCCCAGAAATCTCCGGGTACCCCGCCAACCTCACTGTGTCACAATGTCAAGTGGCACTGAATGGGTCTGAATTTCAAATTCGACTGCTTCGCTCTGGAACTCGAACCCGGCAAAACCGTTTGGATTTTTCCCGGTCCAGACTTCCGCGGCAGACAAAGTTAAAGTTTTCGGGCTGCAGACTCAAAACGACATCTGGCCAACCGCCGGGCTCAATTCGCCCAGTTCCTCCGGCACTTCGGAACTCATGTTCGGCATGAGTTTTTGAATCTTTCCCGATGCTTCGGCATTTTCCTCCGCTGACACTTAGAATATTTTTCACACTTGGCCGAAAATTTTCTAAGTTTTTCTGGTTACTGATTTCTTCTTTTCGGGCATTTTTCTAAGTTTTCTTGGTTACTCATTTCTCATTTTCAAACATTTTTCTAAGTTTTTCTGGTTACTGATTTCTTCTTTTTGGGCATTTTTCTAAGTTTTCTTGGTTACTCATTTCTCATTTTCAAACATTTTTCTAAGTTTTTCTGGTTACTCATTTCTCATTTTCAAACATTTTTCTAAGTTTTTCTGGTTACTGATTTCTTCTTTTTGGGCATTTTTCTAAGTTTTCTTGGTTACTCATTTCTCATTTTCAAACATTTTTCTAAGTTTTTCTGGTTACTGATTTCTTCTTTTTGGGCATTTTTCTAAGTTTTCTTGGTTACTCATTTCTCATTTTCAAACATTTTTCTAAGTTTTTCTGGTTACTGATTTCTTCTTTTTGGGCATTTTTCTAAGTTTTCTTGGTTACTCATTTCTCATTTTCAAACATTTTTCTAAGTTTTCTTGGTTACTCATTTCTCATTTTCAAACATTTTTCTAAGTTTTTCTGGTTACTGATTTCTTCTTTTTGGGCATTTTTCTAAGTTTTCTTGGTTACTCATTTCTCATTTTCAAACATTTTTCTAAGTTTTTCTGGTTACTCATTTCTCATTTTCAAACATTTTTCTAAGTTTTTCTGGTTACTGATTTCTTCTTTTTGGGCATTTTCTAAGTTTTCTTGGTTACTCATTTCTCATTTTCAAACATTTTTCTAAGTTTTTTGGTTACTCATTTCTCATTTTCAAACATTTTTCTAAGTTTTTCTGGTTACTCATTTCTGCTTTTCCAACGTTTTACTAAGTTTTGCTGGTTACTGAGTTCACACTTTTAAACATTTTCGGGCATTTTTCTACGTTTTTCATGTTACTCATTTAGCACTTTCAGGCACTTTCCTATGCTTTCCTGCTTACTGATTTCACACTTTTAAGCATCTTCGGGCATGTTCCCTAAGTTTTGCAGTTCATTCGTTTGGGACAGTCAGGCAACTTTCCTAAGCTTTCCTGGTAACCGAATTCACATTGTTGAGAACTTTGGAACCCTTCCCTAAGCTGTGCTGGTTACTCACTTTACCTCTTCAGACACTTGCCCCCGTTGTGACAGAGACCACTTCCCGACTCGGGAAATGCACCAAATTCGGCCTGAACTCAGAGGGCAGTCCCCCCTCGAAGGCGTGGAAGTCGGCAGAATCGCCGGGTCAAATCCGGCTGAGCTACCCGGCTTGGAAGCCTCAAAGTCGGTATGAGCTGTCAGGTTCACTCCCATCCCCGTTTGGACCACTTCCCGACTCGGGAAATTCACCAAATTCGGCCTGAACTCAGAGGACAGTCCCCCCTCGAAGGCGTGACAGTCGGCAGAACCGCCGGATCAAATCCGGCTGAGCTACCCGGCCCCGAAGCCTCAAAGTCGGTAAGAGCTGTCAGGTTCACTCCCATCCCCGTTTGGACCACTTCCCGACTCGGGAAATTCACCAAATTCGGCCTGAACTTATACAACAGTCCCCCCTCGAAGGCGTGACAGTCGGCAGAACCGCCGGATCAAATCCGGTTGAGCTACCCGGCTTGGAAGCCCCAAAGTCGGTAAGAGCTGTCAGGTTCACTCCCATCCCCGTTTGGACCACTTCCCGACTCGGGAAATTCACCAAATTCGGCCTGAACTTATACAACAGTCCCCCCTCGAAGGCGTGACAGTCGCTAGAACCGCCGGATCAAATCCGGTTGAGCTACCCGGCTTGGAAGCCCCAAAGTCGGTAAGAGCTGTCAGGTTCACTCCCATCCCCGTTTGGACCACTTCCCGACTTAGGAAATTCACCAAATTCGGCCTGAACTTAGAGGAGAGTCCCCGCTCGAAGGCGTGGAAGTCGGCAGAATCGCCGGGTCAAATCCGACTGAGCTACCGGCCCCGAAGCCTCAATGTCGGTAAGAGCTGTCAGGTTCACTCCCATCCCCGTTTGGACCACTTCCCGACTCGGGAAATTCACCAAATTCGGCCTGAACTTAGACAACAGTCCCCCCTCGAAGCCGTGGCAGTCGCTAGAACCGCCGGATCAAATCCGGTTGAGCTACCCGGCTTGGAAGCCCCAAAGTCGGTATGAGCTGTCAGGTTCACTCCCATCCCCGTTTGGACCACTTCCCGACTTAGGAAAATCACCAAATTCGGCCTGAACTCAGAGGGCAGGCCCCCCTCGAAGGCCAGGCATTCGGCAGAACCGCCGGGTCAAATCCGACTGTGCTACCCGGCCCCAAAGCCTCAAAGTTGGTATGAGCAGTTAGGTTCACTCCCATCCCCGTTTGGACCACTTCCCGACTTAGGAAATTCACCAAATTCGGCCTGAACTTAGAGGAGAGTCCCCGCTCGAAGGCGTGGAAGTCGGCAGAATCGCCGGATCAAATCCGGTTGAGCTACCCGGCTTGGAAGCCCCAAAGTCGGTATGAGCTGTCAGGTTCACTCCCATCCCCGTTTGGACCACTTCCCGACTTAGGAAAATCACCAAATTCGGCCTGAACTCAGAGGGCAGGCCCCCCTCGAAGGCCAGGCATTCGGCAGAACCGCCGGGTCAAATCCGACTGTGCTACCCGGCCCCAAAGCCTCAAAGTTGGTATGAGCAGTTAGGTTCACTCCCAAACCCGTTGGACCACTTCCCGACTTAGGAAATTCACCAAATTCGGCCTGAACTTAGACAACAGTCCCCCCTCGAAGGCGTGACAGTCGGTAGAACCGCCGGGTCAAATCCGGCTGAGCTACCCGATTTGGAAG
>NW_026867849.1:97500-99611 GCF_020745735.1 Hemiscyllium ocellatum
ACGTGCGGAGACGCAAGTGGCGAACGGTCGCGCAGGCACGGCACTCCATCGATCGCCAGCCGCGGAACGGCACGGCCTTCAGTGGGGCCGGCGGGGCGACGCGCGTTCCTGACCCCAGCGGCCCCCGAGCAGGACGAGTTGAGGAAGGCACGCCGACGGTGACAGGGTACGGAAGACGCAGCGGTGGCCTTCTGGCGACTTGGCCCCCGACAGCCCGACGTTCCGCCGTCCTCCCGATGGCCAGGAAGGCCGTGCGGGGGGTCAGCCGGCGGCGTGATAGGTGAGCCTGGACGTCGCCAGAGCACACACCACGCCCGCCAACCCCTCCGCGCCTCCCCAGACCGGTGGCAGGTGCGAGCAGAAACGTGCGGACAGAACGGGAGAGCCAAAAGCCAGCGATCCACGCCACGTGCGACCGCCCAAGTCACAGCGTTCGACGAAAACCTCCTCCCTCGGCCAGGCACTCGGCGCCAACAGGGGGAGACAGGATCAGACGCCCCACGGCCACTTAAGGCCGAGGACGAACCACGAGACGGGCGGCTGCAGCAGCGGCCGGCCTGCAGCTCCCAGACGCGGTCTGCGCCTCTCAACACTCTCAATCGATCAACCATCGAGTCGGGTCAGCATGTCGAACCGGCGAGCTACACGGCAAGGCCGGCGGCGTAACCAAGCCCGGACCTCCGCGGCTCCCTTCACTCTTTCCACTGCCAGCCAACCGAGAGACAGACCCAGTGCGGACGTGCAGAGCGTAGGCAGACCCCACGGGAGGCTCAACACTTCGAGGCAGCTCCGTGTCCCAATGACCAGGCGGTCCACGTCGCCGTGTCAACCACCGACAGCCATTCTGGGACCGGTGACAGCCGTGCTGGCCCCACTGCCACGACACAGACGGACGCCAGGCCGCGCTTCCCCGGCGGGGGGGGGGGGGAATGTCGTCGTGCCTGACGAGCGGAATGTGCAGGGTGCGGGGAAGGCCAAGAGCTCCGACGCCGGAGGGGCTCCGGAGTCTGAACTTAGGGGGACAAAGAGGACGGGTCCTCTGCGACACCCCAGCCGCGCTCTCGCCCGCCAAGGCGAGTGCGATTGATTGCCAAACGACCCTCAGACAGGCGTGGCCCCGGGAAGAACCCGGGGCCGCAAAGTGCGTTCAAAGTGTCGATGATCAATGTGTCCTGCAATTCACATTAATTCTCGCAGCTAGCTGCGTTCTTCATCGACGCACGAGCCGAGTGATCCACCGTTAAGAGTTGTCTGTTTTTTTTTTTCGGTCTCTTCCTCGCCAGAGGAAAGCGACCCGGACCGCACATACACTCCCCACCTTAGCAGCACCCACCTGCCCCCCCACCCCCGCAGCGGCCGGGCCGTGGCGCCGGCGTGCGCGGGTAAGCAGGGTGGAGTGAAGCTGTGGGGAGCACCAGCCTGGTGCGGCCCGCGAAAAACATACGTCTATGGAAAAAATAAATACAGGGCGCCCAAGAGGCGGTGCGTGCAGGCACGCACCGCAGCGACGGAGGCAGGATCTCCGCCACCATGTCGCCCGCCGAGTGTCACGAGGCGTGCAGCAGCTTTGCCCGAGGAAAAGCAGAGGCGGAAACGGGACCAGCAATCGGTTCGGCAGCGTCACTGACGCGTGCACGTGGCGGAGAGCCGGCGAGCGGACTTCTGCGCGGAGTCGGGGGCCGCACTGGCCAGGGCTGACGGCCGACCGGCCCGCCCACCGACGGGGTGGGCTGGGAAACGCGGCAACGGCTCGTCAAACCCGTTCCCTCCCTCGCAACGCAGCTTGCCCGCAAGCCACCGACCACCGATCGACGCCAGGCACCCCGACCGAGAGCGCGATCGCTCGTTAACCCTGCTGGCAGTTCGCTCGGGATCACGGACTGCACGGAGCTCGAGAACCGACGGGCGGCAACTCAGGAGTCTTTAAACCGCCGCCAACAGCCCGCAAAACGCACAGAGGCCCTGACGGGAATGTGCGAGTGACGTGCTGAAGGGAATAGGTACCCCGGGGGGTTGAAGGGAGCGTGACTAGACAGCCCCGACGTAAACCCAACCGATTTGGGAACGAAAGACCCGCGCCTGCATCACCGGCTTCGTTTCCCGTTGGCTGG